>NW_006921845.1:461596-488997 GCF_000298275.1 Orycteropus afer afer | reverse complement strand
AGATTATCTTCTGTGTCTGTGTCAATTTGTTTCCCTTTTCTTTGTTGAAGAGGGTCTGTGCAGTCCTTCTGCCTAGTCTGCCATCTTGCCAGAACCTTCTTTTTTTTTCTTTTTAAATGCTATCTCCAATCTTTATTTTTGTTTTGAGTCTGTTTAAATTTTCTGTCTCTGTTTTAGTTATTTTAGGTAGGTAGTGTCTTTTTACCTAAAAAACAATAAATAACTGAAATAGAAATTGAAAATCTAAACAGACCCATAGCAAAAATAACGATTAAAAATGTCATAAAAATGGCAAAAAAAGAAAAAAAATGGTGGTGTATTTCTGAAATTCTGCTGCACAGTGATTTATCCAGCTGGCTGCTAACCAAAAGGTCTGTACTTCTAACCCACCAGTCATTCTGCAGGGGAAAGATGAGGCAGTCTGCTGGTTCCATAAAGATTTACAGCCTTGGAAATAGTATGGGGCATTTCTAATCCGTCCTGTAGGGTTGCTATGAGTTGGAATTGATTTGATGGCAGTTGTTCATTGTGTTTTTAGAGATTTGTCCAATTTATGTAGGCTTTCAAATCTGTCTGAGTATAATTTTTCATGGAGTATAATTTTGTTATTATCTTCTTTCTTTCAGTTGAGTCTTTTGTAATGTGTTAAATTTCATTTCTTATTTTGGTTATTTTCGTCTTTTAATTTTCTTTTTGTCAGTCCAGCCAGTAACTTGTATTTTTAATTGTTCCTTTCATAGAACCAACTTCTAGTTTTGTTGGATTCTTTCTGTGATACATCTGTCTTCTGTTTCATTACCTTCTGCTCTGATCTCTATTATTTTCTTTCCTCTAGTAGCACTAGATGCATTGGATATCATTTGCTCCTCCTTCTCTATCTCTTCAAATTGTCATTTTAAGTAATTGATTCTGGACATTTCTTCTTCTTTTTTTAATGTAGTCATTTGTTGCTATGAATTTTTGTCTAAGCATATGTGGATATGTGGTATTTTTGTATGATTCTAAGTATTTTAAAAATTTTCTTTTTTTTTTTTTTTCTATCACCAGTAATGTGTTATTTAGTTTCCATGCAGTTATTCCCCCCACCCCACAGTTGTCGAATTCTAGCTTCATTCTGCTATGGTCAGAGAAGATTCTTTGTTATGATTTCAATCTTTTTAAATTTATTGAGACTTTTTTTTAGTCCTAGTTTATGGTTTATTCTGGACAATAATCCATTTGTGCTGGAGAATAAATGTATATTGGTGGGCTTATGGTTGAAGGTTTGATATATTTCTACCAGGTGAAATTGGCTTATGGTTTTATTTAAGTTCTCAATGTCCTAACCGATTTTTTTTTTTTCATTTTTATAGTGATTTGGGTGAAAGGTTACAGAGAAAATTCATTTTCCATACAGCTGTTCATACACATTTTGTCTCATGACATTGCCTGCAATTCCCCACTATGTCATGGCTCTCTTCCCACTTCCTCCCTGTAGTTACTTCTTCCCTGTGTCCTTTCCTCTCATGCACTCCCACCTCCTGGGCTGTCTCCCTGTGCAAATACTGCCCTTCTGTTCTCCCATGATTGATTGATCCAAGGAGTGTATCTACCTGATATAAATGTTCACCCTATATGCTTGTCTTTTATTTGGCTGGAAGCCACAGGAGTAAGTTTAATTCCAGATCTGAAGGGTGGCTGGGGGTGATAGTCTCAGGGGTCTCACTAGGCTCTATCATACCAGCAAAACTGCTTTTTTTTTTAAATGATTTTGAGTTTAGTTCCATATTGTTCTCCCACTCTCTACAGGATCTCCTGCACTAATCCCCCTCCTAGTGGTTGACAGTTGTAGCCAGGCACCATCTGGTTCTTCTGGTCTTATGGCTGAGGATCACATGGTTTACCAGTCCCTTTGACTAATTGTTTCCAGGCATCTTTGGTTTTCTTCATTCTTCTTTGCTCCATATGAGGACAGACCTGTTGTTGAAACTGGATGTCTGCTTGCAAGCTTTTAAGATTCCAATCACTACTCACCAAAGTAGGATGTAGAACAATGTTTTTGTATAGTATGTTATGCCAGTTGAGCTTCATATCCCCTGCAACCATGGTCCTGAGCCCACAGGTCCAACTACTCAATCCCTTCAGGTAGTTGACTGTGGCCAAGAAGCCACAACAAGCTTGTTCCTTGTCAGCTCTATTATACACCTGGACATCCTTACAGTGCATACAAATACACATGTAGAAACATTATCTGCTAACCCTACACATGGTCATGGGCACAATACCCCCTACCTAGACGTACTTGATCATTCAGCCTGTGCACCGATCTCTCCACCTATAGTTCAATGATTGCCATCACTGACAATGCGTTACAGTACATGCAAAAGGGTTCATTTTGGTTGTCTGTACCTCCCATGTACCTCTCTATGTCTTCCTCTTCCTCAATGCCACCATGTTGGTCACTTACATTTGGTACATTGCTCTTCTCTTCATGCAAATCAATACTTGTCTCTACCTATCTAGCCGTGTTCCCTCCCCTCCTTTCCCGCCCCTGGTAACCAACTAGACAGTTTCCTTCCATATATAAACCTTTCCTTGACTTTTTACAATAATGAACTAATGCAATATATGTCCTTCTGTGATAGACTTAGGAGCTCTGGTGGCATAGTGCCTAAAGGCATTTGACTGTTAACCAGAAGGCTGGTGGTTCAAACCTACCAGCTACTCCTCAGAAGGGAAGTTGGGCAATGTACTTCTGTAGTGATACTGCCTTGGAAACCCAAAGAAGGGTTGCTATGAGTTGAAATAGATTTGATGGCAGTGAGTTTGGTTTTAATTTTGGTTTGTGATTGACTTATTTCACTTAGCATAATAGCCTCCCAGTTCTTCCACATTATGCAATGTTTTGTAGATTCTACATTATTTGTTACTGTTGCATAGTGTTCCATTGTGTGTATGTACCATAGTTTGGTTATCCTTTCTTCTATTGATGGACACCTAGGTAGTTTCCATTTTTTGCTATTGTAAATAGTGCTGTGATGAACACGGGTGTGCATACATCTGTCCTGGCTCTCACTTCTTTAGGATATATACCTAGTAATGGGATTGCTGGATCAAATGATATTTCTAATTACAACTTTTTAAAGAATCACCATATTGCTTTCCACAGTGGTTCTATCATTTTACAGTCCCACCAGCAGTGTATGATCTTCTTTTTAGACGTTCTATCTAGAATTGTAAACAATATGTGAGAATTCTCAACTATTATTGTAGCATTATTTATTCTCCTTTCATATGAGGCAGTATTTATTTTATGTGTGTTGGATCATTATGTTAGGTGTATATGTATTTATAATTATTATGTCTTCTTTCTGAATTGACATTTTATTATTATGTAATGTCCTTCTTTATTGATACAATCGATTTTGATTTAAAGTCTATTTTACCTGATATCAGTATGACCACTCCTGCTCCTTTTTGATTACTGGTTGTAAAATACAGACTTTTTACATTTGAGGTTATTAATTAAAACAAAATATCTGGTTCATTCATTTTGCTTTTTGTTTTTGGAGTGCCATAACTTTTTTACCATTTGCTCTCATTTTTTCTCTTTACTTCTTGCAGTTTCAACATTTAACACACAAACAACAAGTAATATAGAACAGTAACATATTACTAAGGAAGATGGGGCAATCTACTTCCATAGTGATACTGCCTCGGAAACCCAAGGAGGGGTCGCTATGAGTCAGGTCTGACTCAACAGCACATAGCAACAACAACAACATTCTTATTTTGCTCCACCCTCTTTCTGTTGCTGAGTCTCCATTGACATTATTATATTCCATACACAATAGGTTTAATTTGTACCTATTTCTTATACATTTGATGCCATATTCCTTGAGGAACTTAACTATCGAGTTTATTCCATAAAACCATTGTATATTTGGTTCTTCTTTTGCCATGCTGATATATATATATATATATATATATATATATATATACACACATGTATATATATGTGTGTGTCTCTCTCTATATACACACATATATGTGTGTGTGTGTATATATATATATATATATATACACATATATATATGTTTCTTTTTCCCCCCCTTTTTGGAGATCTTTCTTTCTTAATTAATTATTTTAAAATTTAATTTTTATTCCCTGTGTGTAGATTTTTAATATTTATTTAATGTTATTCCTTTCCATTTGGGGAACTCCCTTATGTAACACTTGCAGAGCTGGTCTGGTAGTGAGAAATTCCAGAGCTTCTGTTTATCAGGGAACATCTTGATTCTCCCTTATTTTTTAATGACAAGTTACTAACTAAAGAACTCTTAGGTGGCAATTTGTTTTCCTTCAATAGTTTATATATGTTGTCCCATTGCGTTCTGGCCACCAAGGTTTCCAGGAAGAAATTCACGATAATTATTATGGTGGACACTTGATGCATTATATTTTTCTTTTATCTTGCTGATTTCAAAATTCTCTCTTGTCTTTGGTTTTCAACAATTTTATTATGAGGTGTCTTGGAGTGAGTCTTGTGTTTCTTAATGCTCACAGCTCATTTAGCTTCCTGTATTTGCAGGGCTGGTTTCTTATCCCATCTTTGAAATTATCTATGAATAGCTCTTGGAATTTTTTTCCCCCTATGCCTTCATTATTAGCATGATACCCTGGAATTCCAAAAGTCCTAATTCTTAACTAAACCCAACATTTCACTTTTTTCTTTTTTCATTTTTCTTTCTTCTTTTTTCATTTCTACTAAGGCCTAATAATTTCAGTTACTGTATCTTATAATTCACTTATTCTACCTTCTGACTACTGGAATCTATTGTTGAATGTTTCTCTTGCATGTTTTAATTCAGTTATTTCAGTCTTCAATTCTACTATTTCTTTTGCTTTTTAAATTTTTTTTCAGTCTCCTTATTGATTTTCTCATTTTTAATCTTTTTTTCTGATCATTATTAGTTTGTTTTCTGTGTGTTTCTTGCTTTCTTAGAAAACTACTGTCTGCAAGTGTTCATTTTTTTTCTATTTTCTTGTTCTCCATAAGAGAAACTTCTGCTTCTTCATGCTTTTATTTTTGTTGGGGCTTCTTCTCTTGTGGTCGTGTATATTTTATTTTATTATTTTTTTTGTTGACCTTGATGAATTTTAATATTTACTGTGATAATTTGAAATTCAATGTTCTATCCACCCTCTCCTCACTTATCAACATCTCTTTTTTATTATAGTAGTGAAAAATATACTATCAACTATTTTTCATGTTGACAATGTACATCTGGTAGTATTGAATGTCAAAGTGTGAGGTAAGAGTAACACTGGCTGTAATGGTTAAGGTATGGGCCATGATTCTCAGTAGTTTGGCAGTTAGGTAATAATGCATTTTGGCAATTATGTGATGATGAACTCATCTTCCCTTTTGTGATCTAATGTGGTCATCCTCCATTTTCACATAATGTTGATTTTGATGAAAGAACCTAGTCTTTGGAAACTAACCGTGTCAATGAGTAAGTTTCACAGAATTATTTTTCTTAGGCTGACCTCCACTATCTTCTCCAAAATTTCACTGGAGGACGCTCTGGCCTTTGATCCTCTCAACACTGAGTCAGAAGTTCTGTCTGTAGATTTTTCTCTGTTAATACTGAGTTCTAGTTTGTCTCCATAAGATTTGGCTGTTTGAGATAGTTTAAGTCTCTGAGTGTTTGTTCTGACTGGTTTTCCCAAAGGTGCTTAACTTTGCTGGTGTGGTTGTGCCCCTGCTGTCTGTGGATTTGGCTGAAGCTTTGAATAGATGGTGGCACTCCTAGGGCTGGAATCTTTCACTTCCCCTTGGAGGACTACTAGGGAATGGCTTTCCCTTTATGATTAATTCCTCATGCACAAGATTTTTCCACCAGTCACAGGTCAAAGTGGTAGTACTCGTTTTGCCCCATACAAAGGAGGGGAACATTTTATATCTTTCCCTTGTGGGTGAGGCTCCCTTGTGGTTTCTAATTGTGGGTAGAGGTTCAGTTATTTTCTCCTGTGCTGCTTGTGTGATCTGTTTTTCTTGCCCTGGGTTATGGATGGATCCTTTGCCTTTTTTGCTGCCCTGAGTAATAGATAATATTGATCTCAGACCTAGGGTAGATTTAATAGTTTAAATGAGTTTGAGTCCTTGATCCCCTTACTAGTGCAAGTCCTGTGAATTTCCTTAAACAATCTGTGCCACTTTAACTGGATCACATTTTCCTCAGTTTTCTCTAGTTCCTCATTCTTTGTTGAGAGTGTTGCTGTACCCATCCTAAAATGTCCACAGTGAGCGAAGTTCTCTGCATGCCTGTGGTCAGAAACTTCTGGTTTCTCTGCTAACCCTGCTCCTTCTCGTCCCTGTTTTGTAACTCACTTGAACTCTTTAACACTTCAACTGTCATTGAAGCTGTGAGATCTCAGTCTATGCCTTTTTATATTTGTTGTTCAGTGAGTTAGTTGCATGGGGATAAATGGGGACAACTGTTCACTCTGCCATTTTGTCTTCCTCTGCACATAATTTTTAAGTAATTGGATTATATCAGATATATTCTTCTATTATTTTAGTCATTTAATTTTTCTCCTATTTCTCATTAACGTCACACTTTCAAAACATATTAATAACCTACTTTCTTTCCTTCTATTTTTATGTTTATATAATATGAAGATTATCTTTGTTCACATTACAAAAATAGCATAAGGCCACACTTAATATATCAAATACATCAAAAATTATGTAAGAATTTATAGATAAAACTACTTAAAAATCTTTTAAACATCTATAGAAATATATTTAAACATTATTAAAGGTCAATGACAAATTTTAAGCCACATTTCACTTTACAATAAAATAATACAATAACACTCTTAATTTATAAAAGTTGACAGAAATTAATTTACAGAATGTGGTAGTTATGTTTGTGTGTCAACTTGGCTGGCCCTGGTTGAGTGGCTGGGCAGCTGGTGGTAGTTATTCCCCATGATGAGACTGGCAATCAAATCCATGGTGGGATCTACCACAAGCAGCTGAGTAGTTGTCTTCGGGATATGGTCTGCTTCCTGTCTTTAAGGAGAAGCCTTGGGATTGGTTTCTAGCTTATGGCACCTTAAACCCTACATGTAGCTGTGTCACTGTTCAGCAGCCTGCCATGCTCTGCTGACCTTGGGACTTACAATAGACTTAAGTTAATGGCCTGCCATGTGGTTTGGTAACATTGGGACTGTGCCTTTTTACTTGTCAACCTTGGGACTTCTCAGCCTCAGCAGCCAGCAGCTGTCTGAGTGAAGAAATGCTTCTAGCTCCAGTGGGCCCGGAGCAGGAGGTGGAGCTGGACCCCAAGGTTGAGGGGCTTTCACCCAGCACCTAGAGACTGGCACTTTGAACTCGGACTTAAAGCCTCCAAATTGTAAGAATAAACTCCTGTTTGTTAAGGCCATCCTGTTTGTGGTATGTTTCTTGTCAGAGTGGTACTAGGTAACCATAACACCTGCCATGTAGTTTGGTACTATCGAGACTGTGCCATTTTGTTTGTCAACCTTGGGCTTGTCACCCTCAGTAATCAGCAGCTGCCTGAATGAAGAAAGGCCTCCAGCTTCAGTGAGCTGGGAGCAAGAGGCAGAGCTGAAGCCCAAGGTGGAGGAGCTTTCACCCAGGCACTAGAGTGTGACACTTTGAACTCAGACTTCTGGACTCCAAAAATGTAAGAGAATAAACTCCTGTTTGTTTAACCACCCATTTGTGATATATTTCTGTCAGTGATACTAATTAATCAAAACAGCACCTAACAATAGCAACAGCTCTTTCTTCTTCTCCTCCCTGTATTTCTTCTCTTTCTTTTATTTATTTATTCTGCTATCCTCTTTATTTTTGGTCTTGCAGAGCAGGTGCTCCACCTTTCCCTTCCATGATCAGCAGTGCAAATTCCCACACCCATCCTTGGATGGTTGGGCACACTACTCTAGAGTGAGTTCTGCATTCCCGCTGCAGCTGTGTTTGGCAGCTTACACTTGCACTTTTTTCTTTCTTTCTTTCTTTTTACTCTTTTCACTTTCTTTTGTCCTTTCTTCTCAGTTCTTCGTCTTCATCCCATGTTTATTTTTTTTACTTCTTTTTCTTCCTCTTACCCTCATTCTTCTTTCTTCTTCTTCTTTAAAAAAACAAAAAGAATTTAAAAAACAATTTTTGTTTTAATTTTTTGCATCTGGCTAAGTGGGTGTCCCATCCTCTTCACCCCTCTGTTCAGTAGTACCTACCCATGACCCTTCAAATTTGGAGGTGCTAATTTCCGCAGAGCAAACAACACATTTCTGCTACAGCCTGTTTGGCAGCTAGCACTTCCACCACTACAGTGCCACATTTGCTTATTTTTTCATTCTTCAACTTCTTCTTCTTTTTTTTTTTCTTTCTTCTAATATCTCCCCTATTGCTCCCATCCTTGTATTTTTCCTTTTCCTTTCAATCGTACCCAGCCATACCCAGGGGTATCCTCCACAGCTGCCAATCCAACTACTGGGTGAATGCCACCATCTGCTCCAGCACCATGGACCCAATGACCAACAGTGGCCAACACCTACCCTGCCTGCCTTCAGATGGTCTGTACTAACAGTGATCACAGACTCATACCCACTTGCTAACAAATACACCTGGAGACAGGTGGTGAGCACCCTGGTGCTGCCAAACTAGCAACTATAATAACACATCTGTACTGTTGCCTGTGTATATTAAAACAAAACAAAATTAAAAAAAAATCAGATTGAAGTAACACAACATAAAATCAACAACTTAATGCAGTAAGGCTGCAATGTCTCAGACATAGCAGACAACTTCAAATCACATGCAAAAAACAGGACAAGATGGCAGAAAAAAGTGACCTAATTATAGTGTCAGAAAATCTTCCATAGAAAGAAATACTATTGGAGCTACCTCAGAATGAGTTAAAAAAAATATATATATTAGGATACTTCCAACAGATTGAGAGAAAGTTTTAGGAAATCACAGACAAAACTGAAGAAAACATAAACAAAACTCTAGAAGCATTCAAAAAAACACTCAGACAGTTGCTGGCTGCTGAGGCTGAGAAACCCCAAGGTTCACAAGTAAAAATTCACAGTCCTGATGTTACCAAAGCACATGGCAGGCCATTAACTTAAGTCCATTGTAAGTCCCAAGGTCGGCAGAGCATGGCAGGCTGCTGAACAATGACATGGCTACGTGCAGGGTCCAAGCATGCCATAAGCTAGCGACCATTCCCAAAGCTGCTGCTTATATACAGGAAGCAGACCACATACCCAAAGCAGCTACTCAGCTGCTTGTGGTAGATCCCACCAGGGAGTTGATTGCCAGTCTTATCATGGAGAATAACTACCACCAGATGCCCAGTCACTCAACCAGGCCCAGGCAAGTTGACACAAAAACATAACCACCATAACAGGGTGTTGATTCAAATCCTGAAAAAGTCCCAAGATCGTCAGGACAACATGGCAGGCTGCCAAGCAATGACTCAGCTACAAGCAGGGTTCAAGTGTGGCCATAAGCTAGAGACCTTCCTCAAAGCTGCTTATATACTGGAACCAGACCACATCCCTGAAACAGCTACTCAGCTGCTCCAGCAAGTTCTACCATGGAACTGATTGCCAATCTCGCCATGGAGAATAACTATATCCAGCTGCCTAGCCACTCAACCAGGCCCAGCCAAGTTGACAACAACCTTAACTACCACAGGTGCCCTCTAGTTGGCTCTGATTCACAGAGACCCTATGTGCAACAGAACCAAACTGTACCTGGTCCTGCACCATCCTCACAATCCTTGCTATAATTGAGCCCATCATTGTAACCACTATGCCAATCCATTTCATTAAGTGATTTTCCCTTTCTGGTGACCCTCCACTTTACCAAGCAAGATATCCTTTTCCAGGGAATGGTGCCCTCTGACAACATGACCATAGTAGGTGAGATGAAGTCTGGTCATTCTCACTTTCAAGGAGTATTCCAGCTGCACTTTTTCCAGGACAGGTTTGTTCATTCTTCTAGAAGTCCATGGTATTTTCAATACTCACCAATACCATGATTCAAAGGTATCAATTCTTCTTCAGTCTTCTTTATTTATGGTCCAGCTTTCACATGCCATGTGAAGGAAAGCGCTAAGGAGAAGGGGGAAAAAAAAGGAGAGAAAAAAAGGCAGCACGGTATTGGCAAAAGTACTAGCTGCCAAACACAGCTGCACAGGAATGCAGTGCTCTCTGTGTGGGATCGTGCACCTCCAGCCAGTGAGGGGTGGGGAAAGGTGCTGCTAACCATGTGGACAGTGAGTGGCAGAAAAGAAAAGTTGGGGGAAGAGAAAAGAACTAAGAAAAAAGATAAAGAAACAAAAAAGCAGCACAGCACTGGCAGTCAGAGGTGGTTGACCAGCAAAAGGGTAGGTGGAGGTGGAATGATCTGTGCCTCTGGCCATTGGGAAGTTATGCAAGGTGAGGGGATAGGTCACACCTGCCTTGTTACTGATCACTGATGTGGGCATGGTTGCAGTCTTGCATAAGCAGAAATAGTTAACTAGTTGCTGCTCTAATCACAACACTGCTTGGAATAATTCCAAATGGCCACTTTGTGCCAGTTGGCAGTTTAGCATTCTTTGTTCAACTTTTTATTTTTCAGTTTCTTCTTCTCATTGGTATTTGATCTATTTCCTTATCCTTTCACTTGAAGCTCTGGGTTCCAGGATTGCAATCCGTATCCATTTTATTTGGTTTCTCCAGTCTTTGTTGTGGAGGATCTGGGTAGGGTATGCCTAGTCCACAAACTCAGATCCTTCCTCTATAAATGATTTTCTTCTGTTATATGTTATAAGGTTCCCATGATATTTTTTATTAGGATAAGTACTTTCAATTACTTAGTACCTAAAATTTTTAATTATTTTATTTCATATTCATTCTTGATAGTTTTGCTAACATTTGATTCTTGATTGATGGCTATTTTCTCAATTTTATTTCAATATTTGCTTACTGAGATCATTGTTGAAGATTAATCAGCTTTAACACATAATTTCATTGAAAATTGATTTACTAACTACAAACTTCACAAACTTTAAGGATATATTTCCATTAATTTTTGTATTTGCATACAACCATATCAATACTGGGAGCTCTGGTGGAGTAGTGCCTAAGGCATTTGACTGCTAAACAAAAGGCTGGTGGTTCTAACCCACCAGCCACTCCTTGGAAGGAGGACTGGGCAATTTACTTCCATAGAGATACACCTCGGAAACCCAAGGAAGGGTTTCTATGAGTCGGATTCAACTTGACAGCAGTGAGGTGGTTTTTTTTTTTTGTTTGTTTGTTTTGTTTTTTAATGTAAATGCTGTCCAGATCAAGGTAAAAAAAAAATCATCTCCTAAAGTTTCTCATTTTCCAGTCAGTACCTTCCTATAGAGGCAATCACTCTTGTGATTTCTTTTCCTTAACTTAGTATTGTTTTAATACTCCATTTAAATGGATTCAAACAAAATTCTCATAGTTTCAGGTTTCTTTTGTTCCAGATTATGTTTTTGAAATTCATCATCTTTTGTACATGTGTTTTGTTGGGAATATATATATATATATATATATATATATTCAAGTTTCTTACAAATATACTTACAAGGAGAATTTCTCTATTTTAAGATAGGCATATCTTTAGTAGGTATATCATAAATTATTTGAACCAATTTATACAACTACTATCAATTTATAATAATTTCATTTATACCATATCCTTGGATACAGTTGATATTGTCACTATTTTCATATTTTAGCCCTTCTAATTTCCACTGCAGAAGTGTTTTGAGAAGTATTTGTTCAAGCTTTGCCCATTTTCACATTGGGTTAATTGTCTTTCTCTTTTTATTTTCTAGAATGTTTAATATATATTAGAAATAAGATATTTCCCAAATATGTATCTTATAAATATTAAATATCACTTAAGTTCTATTTATTTTTGTTTTATACATGTTAAAGCTAGGTTGTTAGGTTCATAGAAATTTGTGGTTGTAATCTCTTCCTCTTAAATTGACCTGTTTATCTTTCTAGAAAGTGTTTTTTATCTCTCATAATACTTCTTACTTTAAATTTTACTTTATCTGATTTTAGGGTAGCCTACCAGGTTTCTTTTTTCTAGTGGTTTACTGGTATAAATTTTCTACTTTTTATTTTTTGATTTCTTTGTGTTTAATGGGATTTCTTAATAACCAGATATAACTAAATATTTTTTTAGATTCTTTCAAAATACTTTCAAAAGTTTTTATTGTATATAGTTGGATTTAAATCCAACATTTTGCTATTTGTTTTCAATACATATCTCAAATTACTTTTTATTTTTTCCCTTTCTTTCCTGTCTTTTTTAGTAATCAAAGTATTTAATGTATTAATAAACTATTTTCATTATTTTCCTAGCTGTTTCATTATATTTATTTATTTTCATAAACTTTTAATTTATTGGTTACTGTATTCAATATTATTTTATATAATATACTTACATTAGTCATTTTATCATGTCCTGAATAATCTAAGAATTTTACAAGCACTTAACTCCATGACACTGCTGCCTACATTTTTATTTACATTTCTATATTAATTATCTCTCTGAGAAAGACTCAGAAGAAGGAAGAAGCCACCCACTTCTCAAATAATAGGGTGGTGAAAACCTTATGAATAGCAGTGAAACATTTTCTGATATATTAGTGGAAAACTTTATGAATAACCCAGAAACATTGTCCAATACAGTGCTGCAAGATGAGCCCCTACGTCAATAGGCAGTCAAGATATGGCTGGGAAAGAGCTGCCTCATCAGACTAGAGCTGACCTTAATGATATGGATAAAGAAGAGCATTCAGGACCTCCACCTGTTGATGTGGCACAACTCAAAATGAGAAGAAACAGCTGCAAACATCCATTAATAATCAGAACATGGAATATACAAAGTATGAATCTAGGAAAATTGGAAGTTGTCAAAAATGAAATGGAATGCATAAAGATTGATATCCTAGGTATGAGTAAGCTGAAGTGGACTGGTTTTGGCCATTTTGAATCAGACAACCATATAATCTGCTATGCCGTGAATGACAAATTGAAGAGGAATGGCATGGCATTCATCATGACAAAGAATGTTTCAAAATCTATCCTGAAGCACAATACTGTCACTGACAGGATAATATCCATATGCCTCCAAGGAAGGCCAGTTAATAGTACTATTATTCAAATTTACATACCAACCACCAAAGCCAAATATGAGGAAACTGAAGATTTTTACCAACTTCTGCAGCCTGAAATTGACTAAACATGCAATCAAGGTGTGCTGATTATCACTGTTGACAAGAATGCAAAAGTTGGAAACAAAGAAGAATCACGTGTAGTTACAAAATTTGGCCTTGGTGATAGAAATGACACCAGAGATTGCATGATACAATTTTGCAAGACCAATGCCTTATTCATTGCAAATACCTTTTTCAACAACACAAATGATGGCTCTACATGTGGACTTGGCCAGATGGAATATACAGATATCACACTGACTACATATGTGGTAAGAGGCCGTGGAAAAGCTCAATATCTTCTGCTAAAACCAGGCCAGGAGCTGATTGTGGAACAGATCATCAACTGCTCATATGCAAGTTCAACTTGAAGTTAATGGCAGTTAAAGCAAGTCCAAGACAGCCAAAATATGATCTTGAATATCTCCTTCTGGAATTTAGAGACCATTTCAAGAACAGATTTGATGCATTGAATACCAATGACCGAAAACCGAAGAATTGTGGGATGATATCAAGAACATCATCCATGAAGAAAGCAATAGGTCACTGAAAAGATGAGAAAAGAAGAAAAGACCAAAATGGATGACAGAAGAGACTCTGAAACTTGTCCTTGAGTGGTGCGTCATTAAAACAAATGGAAGAAATGACAAGATAAAAAAGCTGAACAGAAGATTTCAAAGAGCAGCTGGAGCAGACAAAGCCAATTACTATAATGAAATATGCAAAGACTTGGAGTTAGAAAACCAAAAGGGAAGAACACACTCAGCATTTCTCAAGCTGAAAAAACTGAGGAGAAAAAATTAAGCCTGAAGTTGCAATATTGAAAGATTCTATGGGCAAAATATTGAATGATGCAGGAAGTATCAAAAGAAGATGGAAGGAATACACAGTCACTGTACCAAAAAGAATTGGTCAATATTCATCCATTTCAGGAGGTAGCATATAATCAAGAACCAATGGTACTGAAGGAAGAAGTCGAAGCTGCACTGCAGGAATTGGCAAAGAACAAGACTCCAGGAATTGACGGAATACCCACTGAGATGTTTCAACAAACAGATGCCCCACTGGAGGCACTCACTTGGTTATGACAAGATTTGGAAAAGATTGACCTGGCCAACTGACTGGAAGTGATCCATATTTGTACCCCTTCCAAAGAAAGGTGATCACACAGAATGTGGAAATTATCAAACAATATCATTAATATCACACGCAGGTAAATCTCACTGAAGATAATTCAAAAACGGTTGCAACAGTATATTGACAGAGAACTTCCAGAGGTGCAAGCTGGATTCAGAAGAGGATGTGGAACAAGGGATATCATAGCTGTTGTCAGATGGATCTTGGTGCAAGGCAGAGAATACCAAAAAGATGTTTACTTGTGTTTTATTGACTATGCAAAGGCATTTGATTGTGTGGATCATGACAAATTATGGGTAACACTGAGAAGAACGGGAATTCCTGAACACTTGGTTGTACTCATGTGGAACTTATACATTGACCAGGAGGCTGTCATTCAAACGGAACAAGGGGACACTACATGGTTTATAATCAAGAAGGGAATGCATCAGTGTTGTGTCCTTTCCCCATACATATTCAATCTATATGCTGAGCAAATGATCCCAGGAGCTGACCTATATGAAGAAAAATGTGGCATCAGGATTGAAGGAAGATTCATTAACAACCTAAGATATGCTGATGACACAACTTTGTTTGCTGAAAGTGAGGATGACTTGAGGCACTTACTGATGAATATTGAAGAATAGGATCTTCAGTATGGATTACATCTCAATATAAAGAAGACAAAAATCCTCACAACTGGACCAATAAGCAGCATCACTATAAAAGGAGAAATGATTGAGGGTGTCAAAGAATTCACATTACTTGGTTCTACAATCGATGCCAATGGAAGCAGCAGTCAGGACATTAGACGACGTATAGCACTGGGCAGGTAGACTGTGAAGGAACTCTTTCAAGTGCTTAGGAGCAAGAATGTCTCCTCGAGGACTAAGGTGTAGCTGAAACAAGCCATGATATTTTCAATCACCTCATATGTATGTGAGAGCTGGACAATGAATAAGGAAGACCAAAGTAAAGTTGATGCTTTTGTGTTGTGATGCAGGAGAAGAATGTGAAAAGTACCATGGACTGCTAAAAGAACTAAGAGATCTGTCCTGGAGGAAGTGCAGCTGAAATGCTCCTTAGAAGTGAGAATGGCCAGACTTTGTCTCACCTACTTTGGTCGTGTTGTCAGAAGGGACCATTCCCTGGAGAAAGATGTCATGCTTGGGATCAGGCAGTGTTTCGTTCTGCTGTGCATCGGGTTGTTATGAGTTGGAAAGGACTCGATGGCACATAACACCACCACCACCACCAAATATATATATATATGTACATATATAACCAAACTCACTGCTGTCACGTCAGATCTGACTCACAGCGACCCCTCCTTGAGTTCCCAAGGCAGTATCACTATGGAAGTAGATTGCCCAATTTTCCTTCAAAGGAGTAGCTGGTGGGTTTGAACCATCAGCCTTCTTAGCAGTCAAATGCCTTAGGCAATATGCCACCAGAGCTCTTAAACCAAATTCACTGCCACCAAGTTGTTTCCAACTCATAGTGACCTCTCCTTGGGTTTCCGAGGCAGTATCACTACGGAAGTACATTTCCCAATCTTCCTTCCAAGGAGTAGCTGGTGGGTTTGAACCTCCAACCTTCTGGCTATCCTATATGTGCATGAGCAGATTCCTGTATGTCCTCCAACACCTATGTAGCATAAATATATATCTATGTAACCACTCACAAATTTTTGGTTGTTACTACTGGTGTTGTAGTATTGTAAATGTTATATCATTTACCATGTTGTTGTTGTTATTTGCCATCGAGTTGGCCCTGACTCCTTGGGTTTCTGAGGCAGTTATCACTACGGAAGTAGGATTGCCCAACCTTCAATTACCATAGCTACCCTTTATTCTTTTGGAAGGAAGATGGGGCAATCTACACCTGTAGTGATACTGCCTCAGAAACCCAAGGAGAGGTCTCTATGAGTTGGGTCTTACTTGATGGCACATAACAACAACAACAACAACATTCTTTATTCTTGCATACCTCCTAGTGTCTTCATTTACCTTGGTCACATTGTGTTGACATAAAACATACTCTTGATAAATATTTGGATGTTCAAATTTTTGCCACTATAAAAATTATGTCATTAATATTCTTCAACATTTATGTTCATGTGCATGTTCATGTGTTTCTCAAGAGAAATTTCTACATTACGAGGAAAATATTCATTTTGTTTGAAAATAAAGAAGCGTTTTCAAAAGCATTTCTATAAATTACACTACCTTCAGCAATGTGTGAAATTCCACATGCTCAGTAACAAGTGATTTATTTTTATTTTGCTATATATATATGCTTAGCATAATAAGTATATATTTACCATTTCAACATTTTTTACATGCATAATTCCTTGACAAGTAATGGAAGATTTTAACTTTTACTTGTAGAGAACTTATATTATAATTTTAATTTGCAACTCCTTAGTTTTTAATGTGATTGGGTTTTTGTTTTTAGGCTATTTTCATTTATTATGTGAAGCTTGATCATATAATTTGCCTATCTTCACATTGGAATGCTTGTATAAATTTTAGGAATTCTCTCTCTATTTTTTTATTTGAGCCCTTGCTTGTAATAATACATGTAATTTCTCTTATATTTAGTTTCTTCTTTTTGCTTCTCTTTCTTATTCTTTTAATGATAGTCTCAGTTTTTACATAACCCAAATTATCAGTGATTACTTATTTCTGTATTTGGTCAAAAAGATTCCTCCCTAGGTAACTTGCAAAAGCTGTATTATTTGCCTTAACAAATTTAATTTATAATGCAGCTAGAATTGATTTGTTGTTGTTTTTGTTAGGTACCTTCCAGATGTCTCTGACTCATAGCAACCCTAGGAGAATGAAACACTGCCCAGTCCCGCACCAGTGCAGTGATCCCTGCTATTCTTGAACCCATTGCTGTAGCCATTGTGTCAATCCATCTTGTTGGGGGCCTTCCCATCTTCCGTGGACCCTCCAAGAATTTATTTAATGTGGTATTTAAAAAGAGATTAACTTTTCTATTATTTCCGTTATATTTTTTCCTTGATAATCTAATTTTCCAAGAACAATTTATTGAATAAATGTTTCCCTATGATCTCCCATATGACTTTTAGATTAAATCATGTGTTCATATATTCAAGGGGTATGTTTTGTGTTCATACTTCTGTTCAGTTTTGTCTATTTGTCTTACCCTACACCAATGCTGCATTGCTTTCATTGCATAGAGGAAAATAATAGACATTTGTAAATATATTTATTCTTTTTTTGTTTTTGTTCTGTGCTGTTGAGTCTAATCCAATCATAATGACCCTGTAAGACAAAGTAGAACTGCCCCATACGGTTTTCTAGGTTGAAATCTTCGTGAAGGCAGGTTGCCAAGTCTTTTCTACCATCCAGTTGCTGGTGGTGTCAAATCACTGACTTTTCAGTTAGCAGCCAAGTGCTTAACCTGTACCACCAGGTCTCCTTAAATTTAGTCTTAGGAGTGATCAAAAGGAATAAAAAAAAAAATGATTATGAAAAAAAAAATCTTTAAAACCTTTCAATACATTAAGACATAATGCTGGCCATCATAAACACTGCTGACAAAAAAGTAAATAATCTGACAATAATCTTCCAAATCACAATATTCATACATTTTGCTATAGTATTAGTAAGTTAGGTAAACTCAGTGTTCATAAGATCCTAAATATGGACAACAAATATGAATTAAAACTATTGTCCTGAGATAATCTTTAAATCTTAAGCCAAAAAATATCCCCTGAAGTTGTCATAAAAACAAACAATAGTTTAGGATAACTAATAAAAAATATCTGCAAGAGGACGTGGAACAAGGGATATCATAGCTGTTGTCAGATGGATCTTGGTTCAAGGCAAAGAGTACCAGAAAGATGTTTACTTGTGTTTTATTGACTATGCAAAGGCATTTGATTGTGTGGATCATGACAAATTATGGATAACATTGAGAAGAATGGGAATTCTCGAACACTTGATTGTACTCATGAGGAACCTGTACCTTGACCAGGAGGCTGTCGTTTGAACGGAACAAGGGGACACTGCATGGTTTAAAATCAGGAAGGGAGTGCGTCAGGGTTGTATCCTTTCCCCATACTTCTTCAATCTATATGCTGAGCAAATAATCTGAGAAGTTGGGCTATATGAAGAAAAACGTGGCATCAGGATCGGAGGAAGAATCATTAACAACCTGAGATACACAGACGATACAATGTTACTTGCTGAAAGTGAGGATGACTTGAGGCACTTGCTGATGAAGGTTGAAGATTACAGTCTACAGTATGGATTATATCTCAATATAAAGAAAACAAAAGTCCTCACAATTGGACCAATGAGCAGCATCACAATAAATGGAGAGAAGATTGAGGGTGTCAAAGAATTCACATGGCTTGTTTCTACAATAGATGCCAATGGAAGCAGCAGTCAGGACATTAGACGTCGTGTAGCACTGGGAAGGTAGACTGTGAAGGAACTGTTTCAAGTGCTGAGGAGCAAGGATGTCTCCTTGAGAACTAAAGTGCTCCTGACAGAAGCCATATTTCCAATCTCCTCGTATGCATGGTGAAAGCTGGAAAATGAATAAGGAAGACTGAAGAAGAGTTGATGCTTTTGAGTTGTGGTGCTGGTGAAGAATGCTGAAAGTACCAAGGACTGCTAAAAGAGCTAACAGATCTGTCCTGGAGGAAGTGCAGCCAGAATGCTCCTTGGAGGTGAGAATGGCCAGACTTCATCTCACCTATTTTGGTCATGTTGTCAGAAGGGACCTTTCCTTGGAGAAGGATGTCATGCTTGGTAGGGTCGGGGGGGGTGGACGAAAGAGAGGGAGTCCTTCAACGAGATGGATTGACACTGTAGCTGCGATGATGGGCTCAAGTATAGCAGGGATCGTGGAGCTGGCGCGGAATCAGACAGTGTTTCATTCTGCTGTGCATGGGGTTGCTATTGGTTGGAAATGACTCAACCGCACCTAATAACAACAACAGTGAGCATTATGCTCTTTGTGTGTGTGTGAGAGAGAGTAAACTTTTTCTTGAATTATAGTAGTGGTTTCATACAATATTTGTCCTTTTTTGGTTCACTAATTTCATTCAGCATAACGTCTTTCAGGTTCAACCATGTCGTGAGGTTTTTCACAGATTTGTCTTTATTCTTTTATGTTGCGTAGTATTCCATTGTGTTTATGTACCATAGTTTGTTTATTCACTCATACACTGATGGGCACTTAAGTTGTTTCCACCTTTTTGATTTTGTGAATAATATTCTGCTTCTACTACTATGGGTCTGTGAGTATTATGTCCTTTTAAGAGCTATCTATATGGGATCAAATTGACTACAGCAACTGGAAAGATTAGATAGAAAACTTAAGAGACAGTGAGTTTATGTTAATGAAGGATTGGCAACTTAAAAAGGAGAGTGAGGACGGTTAAACAACTTGAAGAGTTTAATCAATGTCACTGAATTGTACATGTAGAAAGTAATGAGTTAGTGTGTGTTTTACTGTGTAAATTATAAACAGGAACAAAATAAAAACAATTTTTTAAACTCCTAGATGCCCTTCCGGTCTGCAATTGAATGCATGTCTGTGGCTTCCAGGCAAACAATAGAAAGGCATATGAGCTGAATACTTACCTGAGGTAGATACACTCCTTGGAGAGAACAAGCATGGGAGAAAGAAGGGTTGCTTATGCACAGGGAGACAGCTCAGGTGGCAGAAGTGCATGGAGGATGGACACAGGGAAGAGGTAACTGTCAGGAGGAAGTGGGAGGGGAGATGTTGCATTGTGGTAAATTGTGGTCAATGTCATGAGACAAAGTATATGTGAACTGCTGTATGGAAAGTGAATTTGCTCTACAAATTTTCACCCAAATCACAATAAAAAGAAAAAAAAAAAAAGGAATAAGATGTGAGAAAAAGTTTTAAGTCAATGAAATGTTTTAAGGATTTCTCCCATCTAAAAAAAATAAAATAAAATAAAAAGGAGCCCTATTGGTGTCATGGTAAATAAAGCACTGGGCTGCTAACTTGGAACTTACCAATCACTTGTGGGAGAAAAGCCTGACAATCTGTTCCCATAAAGATTTCAGCCTAGGAAACCCTGCAGAGCAGTTCTACTCCATCATATCTGGTGACATTGAGTGACTCATTGTTGTTCTTGCTGTTGTTGTTGTTAGGTGCCTTCAAGTCAGCTTCAATTCATAGAAACCCTATGTACAACAGAAAGGAACGCTGCCAGGTTCTGTGTCAGCCTCACAATCCTTGCTATACCTGAGTCCATCATTGCTATACCTGAGTCCATCACTGTGTCTATCCATGTCATTAAGGGACTTCTCCTTCTTTGCTGACTCTCCACTTTACCAAGCATGAATCATTCTCCAGGGAAAGGCCCCTTCTGACAACATGACCAAAGTAGGTGAGGCAAAGTCTGGTCAGTCTCGCTTCTAAGGAGTATTCTGGCTACACTTCTTTCAGGAAAGATTTGTTAGTTCTTTTGGCAGTCCATGGTACTTTCAGTATTTTTCAGCAACACCACCACTCAAAAGCATGAACTCTTCTTTGGTCTTTCTTGTTCATTGTCACATGCATTTGAGCTGATTGAAAATACCATGGCTTGGGTTAGGCATACCTTAGTCTTCAAGAAGACATTTTTGCTCTTCAGCACTTTAAAGAGGTCTTTTGCAGCAGATTTGCCCAGTGCAATACATCATCTGATGTCTTGACTGCTGCTTCCATTGGGGTTCATTGTGGGTGAAAGTATATGAAATATTTAACAATTTCAGTCTTTTCTCCATTTATTGTGATGCTGCTTATTGGTCTAGGTGTGAGGAATTTTGTTTTCCTTATGTTGCGATGTAATCCACACTGCAGACTAAAGTCTTTAATCTTCACCAGTAAATGCTTCAAGTCATCCTCACTTTCAGGAAGCAAAATTGTGTCATCTGTGTATCACAGGTTTTTAATGAGTCTTCCTCCAATCCTGATGCCATGTTCTTCTCCATATAGTCTAGTTCTCAGATTATTTTTTCAGCATACAGATTGAGTAAGTATGGTGAAAACATAAAACCCTGATATACTCACTCCCTTCCTGATTTTAAATCATGCAGTGTCCCCTTGTTCTGTTCGAATGACAGCCTCTTGGTCTATGTACAGGTTCCTCATGAGGACAATTAAGTGTTCTGGAATTCCCATTCTTCTCAATGTTATCCATAATTTGTTATGATCCACACAATCAAATGCTTTTGCTTAGTCAATAAAACTCAAGTAAACATCTTTCTGATATTCTTTACTTTCAACCAAGATCCATCAGACATCAGACATCAGCAGTGATATCCCTTGTTCCATGCTCTCTTCTGAATCCAGTTTGAATTTCTGTCAATATACTGCTGCAACCATTTTTGAATTATCTTCAGTAAGATTTTACTTGCATGTGATATTGATATTGTTGGATAATTTCCACATTCTGTGTGATCACCTGTCTTTGGAATGGGTACAAATATGGATCTTTTTCAGACAAGTAGCTGTCTTCCACATTTCTTGACATAGACTAGTGAGTACCTCCAGGGTGGCATCTGTTTGTGGAAACATCTCAATGGGTATTCTGTCAAATCCTGGAGCCTTGTTCTTTGCCAATTCCTTCAGTGCAGCTTTGCCTTCTTCCATCAATAACATTGGTTCTTGACTGTATGCCACTTCCTGAAATAGATGAATATTGACCAGTTCTTTTTGGTACAGTGACTCTGTGTATTCCTTCCATCTTCTTTTGATGTTTCCTGAATCATTCAATATTTTGTCCATAGAATCTTTCAATATTGCCTCTTGAGGCTTAAATTTTTCCTTCAGGTCTTTCAGCTTGAGAAATGATGAATGTGTTCTTCCCTTTTGGTTTTCTAACTCCAGGTCTTAGCACATTCTGTTATAATAATTGTCTTTGTCTTCTTGAGCTGCTCTTTGACATCTTCTGTTCAGCTATTTTATCTTGTGATTTCTTCCATTTGCATTAGCTACTGTCTATTCAAGGGCAGGTTTCAGAGTTTCTTCTGACATCTATTTTGGTTGTTTCTTCCTTTCCTGTCTTTTTAATGACCTCTTGCTTTCTTGATGGATAATGTTCTTGAAGTCATCCCACAATTCCTCTGGTTTTCTGTCATTGGTGTTTAATGCATCAAATCTACTCTTTAGCTGGTCTCAAAATTCAGGAGGAATATAATCAAGGTCATATTTTGACTCTTGTGGACTTCTTTTAATTCTTTTCAACTTCAACTTGAATTCGCATATGAGTAACTGATGATCTGTTCCACAGTAAACTCCTGGCCTTGTTTTGGCCAAAGATATTGAGCTTCTCCATCGCCTCTTGCTACAGATGTAGTCAATCTGATTCATGTGTACTCCATCAGGCCATGTCCAAATGTATAGCCAGAATTTGTGTTGTTGACAAAAGGTATTTGCAATGAATAAGTCATTGGCCTTGCAAAATTCTATCATGGAACCTCCAGTATTATATCTATCAGCAAAGCCATATTTTCCAACTACTGGTGATTCTTCTATGTTTCCAACTTTTGCATTCTAATCACCAGTGATAATAAAAACATCTTGATTGCATATTTGGTCAATTTCAGACTGCAGAAGTTGGTAAAAATCTTCAATTTCCTCATCTTTAGCTTTGGCAGTTGGTGTGTAATTTAATAGTAGTATTAACTGGTCTTCCTTGGAGGCATGTGGATATTATTCTATCACTGACAACATTACACTTCAGTATAGATTTGAAATATTCTTTGTGACCATGAATGCCAGACCATTCCTCTTCAATTTGTCATTCCTGGTGTAGTAGATCATGCAGTTGTCTGATTCAAAATGGCCTAAAATAATCAATTTCAGCTCACTAATGCCTAGGATATTGATCATTATGTGTTCCATTTCATTTTTTACAACTTCCAATTTTCCTAGATTCATACTTTGTACATTCCATGTTCCAATTATTAAATAATGTTTTCAGATGTTTCTTCCCACTTTGAGTCATGACACATCAGCAAATGGAGGCCCCAAAAGCTCTACTCCATCCTCAACATTAAAGTTGGCTCTACTCTGAGGAGTCAGCTTTTCCCCAGTCATATTTTGAATGGCTTCTCACCTGAGGGGCTCATCTTTTGGCACCATGTCAGACAATGTTTCAGGGCTATTCATAAAGTTTTCCAGTAATGTACCAGACAGTGTCTCATTGCTATTCATACGGTTTTCACTTGCCAGTTCTTTGGATGGCCTCTTCCTTCTTCCAAGTCTATCTTGGCCTGGAAGCTCTGATGAAACCTGTTCACCATGGGTGACCCTGCTGGTATTTGAAGTGTCAGTGGCATAGCCTCCAGCCTCACAGCAACACACAAGCCAACATAGTATGAGAAATTGACAGACAAGTGGTGGAATTGACTCCTTAGCACAACAAAAAGTATGAAATATGTTCATTGTAGTTCATTATAAAAGTGTGTGTCTATACGAGTGTAAGCTTACACAAATATTTATTTATATATCTCTATCTATACCTAACCTATGTTTAAACCTGAATCTATCTATCTATCTATCTATCTATTTATCTATCTGTCTATTTGTCTGTCTACATGTACTCACACTCACATGCATGCAGAAAACCATTAACAAGTTAGACATGCAGGAAAAATGAATATGGTTGAGTAATGTGGAAAAAAAAAAAAAAAAAAGAGACTCACTGCCATTGAGTCTAACTCATAGAAATCCTCTTGGGTTTCCAAGGCTGTAAATCTTTTGGAAGTAGACCACCTCATCTTTCTTCTGTAGAGTGGCTGGTGTGTTTGAACCACTGACTTTCTGGTTAACAGCCCAATGCCTTAACCACTACAATACCAGAGCTCCTTTGGCTGAGTAAAGTAGGCATATATACTTTATGGGATAATAACTACACTTAAAGAGACCTCAGATAAGGAAAACACTACTGATGAAGAAGAACAAAGCAGGAGGTCTCACACTCCTGGATCTCAAAACCTACTACATAGCCACAGTTGTCAAAAGAGCGTGGTATTGGCATAACAGACACATAAAAGAGTGGAACAAAATTGAGAAACCAGAAATAGATCCATCGGCCTATGGTAAGAAGATCTTTGACAAAGAGCTGAAATATATTCAATGGGGAAGAGATAGTCTCTTTCACAAATGGTGCTGGCAAAAGTGGATATCCATTTGAAGAAAAATGAAAAAGTTCCATACTTCACACCATACACAAAAATTAGTTTCAGATGGATCAAAGACTTAAATATGAAACCTAAAACTATAATGTTCATCAAAGAAAAAATTAGTAGCAAACTTAGGGGCTCTAATTTATGGCATAAATAGACTTTTTAAAACCCAAGATGTATAAACAGTAGAAGATAAACTAGATGATTGTTGTTGTTGTTGTTTGCCATCGAGTTGGCCCCGGCTCATAGCGACCCCTCCTTGGGTTTCCAAGGCAGTATCACTACGGAAGTAGGATTGCCCAACCTTCCTTCCGAGGAGTGGCTGGTGGGTTTGAACCTCCTGCCTTCTGGTTAGCAGTCAAGTGCCTTAGCCACTATGCTACCAGAGCTCCCAAAAGTAGATGATTAGGACCTTCTAAAAATTAAATTCTTATGACCATCAAAATACTTCTCCAAAAGAGTAAAAAGAGAACCTACAGAATGGAAAACAATATTCATCAATAATATATCAGACGAAAGACTTATCTTTAAAATTTATAGATAACTCCAACACCTCAACATCAAAAATACAAACAATTCAATTACAAAATGGGGAAAATACATGAACAGACACTTCATCAAAGATATTCAGGCAGCCAACAAACACATGAAGAAATGTTCACAATCATTAGCCATTAGAGAGATGCAAATCAAAACAATCATGAGATACCATATCACTCCAGCATTAATAGCAAAGTTCAACAAGACAGAAAACTAATGCTGGCAAGGATATGGCAAGATTGGGACTCTCATACACTGCTGGTGGGACTGTAAAATGATGCAACCACTATGGAAATTAGATGGCAATTCATTAAAAATTTGGAAATAGGAACACCATTTGATCCAGCAATCTCATTACTGTAATGTGGATGAACTTGGAGGACATTATGCTGATTGAAGTAAATCAGTCACAGAAGGACTAATATCATATTAGTTCACTGTTGTAAAAAGTCAAGGAAAGGTTTATACATAGAAGGAAATTTTCTTTGTTGATTACCAGGCGTGGGATGGGAGGGGAGCTTAAATTCCTAGATAGCGTGTGTGTATATATATATATATACACTAAAGATTATTTGTGGTTACCAAGGAGTGGTAGCATAGTTCCTAACACACTTGACTGCTAACAGAAGGCTGTCAGTTCAAACCCACTAGCCACTCCTCGGAAGAAGTTTGGGCAATCTACTTCCATAGTGATACCACCTTGGAAACCCAGGGAGGGGTCGCTATGAGTCGGGTCCAAATCAAGAGCACATAACAACAACAACAACCAGGGGTAGGAGGGAGGGGGGCAAGGGGAAGCTTTTGTTTGCAGGGCATTGAGTTTGTGCTAATGGTGGTGGAATATTTTGGAAGAGGATAGCAATAATGGTTGCACAACATGAAAAATGTCATCAGTGTCCCTGAGCAGTAAATGAAGAAGTTATGTTGGCAAATGTCTTGTGTATGTTTTCACCAAAATATAAGTTAAAAAAAAAAAAAGCTACCATTAAAAATGATAGTTTGACAATTGAGGATTTTTTTTTTTTTATTATAAATTAGCTTGAAAGGAAAGAAGCAAAACTAGATATACCATACAAGAATGCTTGTACCTTGTTACCGTAATCATGTGGTGGAAAGATCAGAAAGGAATCACCAGAATTGATAATGTTAAGGTGGTTGTTGTCAGGTTTCATGTAGTCAGCTCTGACTTATAGAACCCCTATGTATGAGAGTGCAAAATGGAGTCGAGCTGGTGAGCAGCATGCTTTATCCCTCTGGTATCTAAGGTCTTGAATAATTAGCCACAACAGTTTAAATTAGGAATTTCACTACTCTGAAAAGCTCACAGATTCAGATTATATCAAACTTGCAAGAGCAGAATTAGAGGAAAGGCACAGAGAGATTATTGGGAAAAGAGCTACTGGAGGAAGACGGACAGATGGGCAGCCAAGAGAGGCATTGGAAACTCACTGTGTGCTGGGCTAGGGCACCCGCCTGAGATCCCCGAGCCAAAAGGGAGGACACCTTATAACAGCTTACCAGTGACCACTCTAATATTCCAGTGGACAGCAGCAGAGACCTGCCTCCAGCAGCTCATTTTGATTTTTTGGAGGTAATTTGGGTCTCCTGGGGGCTGGCTGTGGCTCAGACACCTCTGCTGGTATTTGGAGGAAAACATACTATTGCAACAGGAAGGGTAGCTCCCTCCCCTCCCAGTGGGCCACAGAGTAGACTGCAGTCAGACTGGGAGACTTTGTGCTTTTCTTTGTCACAGAGATTGGGACTGTAGGTCACTCCCCTGACCCACAGCTCAAACTGTGCTCATCTTTGGCACTGCAGCTGGGCGGTATCACAGACAAACTCCAGAGCTGGCCATTAGCGATCTGGTGGGATTACATCAGCACTGTGTACAGAAACAACAGGGAGAGGGAAGATACCACACTCCAGGGATTCCTGCCTTGGCGCTGTTCTTTAGTGCTGTGGGGCCGCGGAGGCAGGATCTTTGAATGTGCCTGAAATTGGTGGAAATTTGTGACGCTCTAACAATAAGAATCTTTCCTGAATTGAGCTGCAGTCTTGCAAATAAATATGTCATCAAAAACAGCCTGCTCAAAGCCCTAGAAACCAGCCCTAACAACACCAATCTTTTCTTCTTCTGCTCCCACCTTCTCTGCCAATATCTTCTCTCACTCAGTAGAAGAAAACATATTCATCCAATTATCATAAAACCTCACGCTTCGAACTCTAAACCCTCTTTATGACGAACAGAAACACATATCCACACTACACACAG
>NW_006921845.1:459133-460393 GCF_000298275.1 Orycteropus afer afer | reverse complement strand
ACCTAAATACTTCTTTAGAAAGGGATCAGTCAGAAAAAAATCAAAACAAAATGAAGAAAGCCTAAGGTTCATGTGGGATACCATCAAAAGAAATAATCTATGTGTCATTGGAATTTGAGAACAGGAAGAGAAAAATAAAACCACTGAGAAAATTGCCAAAGATTTGCTGGAGGAGAACTTCCCTGAAATGATGAAAGAGGAGAACATATCCATTCAGGAAGTCCAGTGAACCCCACACAGGATAGACCCCAAAAGAAAATCACCAAGACATATCATCATCAAACTTACCAAAACCAAGGACAAAGACAGAATTCTGAGAACAGCACGGGAGAAACAAAAAGTTACATACAAAGGTCAGCCAGTAAGAAAAAGGTCTGATTTCTCAGCAGAGACCATGCAAGCAAGAAGACAATGGGATAGTATATATAAAACCCTGAAAGAGAAAAATTTTCAGCCAAGAATTATATACCTGGCAAAATTGTCCCTCAAATATGATGGTGAAATTAGGAGATTTCCAGATAAGCAGAAACTAACTGAATTTGTTAAAACCAGACCAACCTTACAAGAGACACTAAAGGGAGTACTTTGAACACAGAACCCAAAATAGCAAATAACAACTGTCCATTAATACACAGGATGACATATCCCAGAAACCACAGCTATGGACATATCAAAAGCAAAATGAGCTTACAAGACTATAAACAGAGAACCAGACACATCAATTGGCAAATGAGGACAAATACAAACAAAAAGAGGGAAAAGACTGTATAGTCACAGAACTTCTAAATGATGAGGAAGTTAAGAGAGTTGCAAGACAGAATGGACTGCTCTACACTCAGGGGGAAAATTATAAATCATTGGGTAACCTCAAAGAAAAATGATAAACCTTCATATCACAATAAAAAAGAAGACAAGCACAAATACTCAGCAAATATTAAATCAACAGCAACATAGGAAATGATAACAGGATTCTTAAACATAATGAGCTCAGCACAGAAAATAATATGGAACAAAGAAACCAGGGACTCCATGAAAAAACACATAACAAAATGACAACAACCAAATCATACTTGTCAAAAGTCACACTGAATGTTAATGGAATAAATGCACCATACAAGAGATGGAGAGTTGCAGATTGGATAAGAAAACAAAACCCATCAATATGTTGCCTACAAGAGACACACCTTAGAGATAAAGACAAAAATAGACTAAAAATCAAAGGTTGGAAAAAGATATATCAAACAAATGCCAACTGTAAGA
>NW_006921845.1:443607-458015 GCF_000298275.1 Orycteropus afer afer | reverse complement strand
AGAAAAAGGCAATGTACCAAATGTGAGTGATCAATATAGTGACATTGAGGAAGAGAAAGACATAGAGAGCTACGTGGGAAGTACAGACAACAAAGATGAACCCTTTTGCACATATAATACGACATGCTCAGTGAAGGCAAACACGGGTACATGGGTGGATAGATAGGTGGACAGGCTGAAATATTAGGTATCTATATGAATTGGAGAGTGCACCCAAGAACACGTATAGTGTTGGCAGACAGTGGTCCAATAACTTTATGTGTATGATCTGAATTCCCAGGTTATAATGGGGCTGACAAGAGGCAAGGTTTTAGTCACTGCTTGGCCACTGACAGGTACCCTGAGGGCTCGGGACCATAGTCCCAGAGGACATCAAGCTCAATTGGCATAACATACTACACAAATCATTGTTCTACCTTCTACTGTGGCTAGTCGTGACTGAGATCTTAAAAGCTTGCAAGCTGCCATCTAGATGCAACAATGGGTCTCTCCTCGTACAGAGCCAAGAAGAATGAAGAAAACCAAAAATTCATGGAAACAATCAGTCCTAGCGACTGGTACACCATCCGATCTGCAGCCTATATGGCTATGAGACCAGAAGAAATAGATGGTGCTCGGCTACTGCTGTCAACCACTTGGAAGAGGATCTTTGTAGGAGATCTGGATGGACAAGGGGAACAATGTGGAACAAAGCTCAAAATCATTTGGGAAAAAAAAAAGAAAAGCGGGGAACAGGTTTACTGGCCCGATGGAACCTGGTGAAACCACTGAGACTATGATCCTTAGCTGTCCTTCAAGTCTGGAATTGAACACACACCTGTAGCTTCCAGCCAAGCAGTAGACAGGCATACTAGTCGAGCATTTATCTGAGGTAGATACACTCCTTGGAGAGAACAAGTAAGAGAGAAAGAAGGGCTGCTCAGGCACAGGGAGACAGATCAGGGCGTAGGAGTGCATGGAGGGATGGTCACAGGGAAGTGGTACGTATCAGGAGGAAGTGGGAGAGGAGATGTTGCATTGTGCTAAATAGTGGTCAATGTCATGAGACAAAGTGTATGTGATCTGCTGTATGGAAAGTATATTTGCTCTTTAAATTTTCGCCCAAATCACAATAAAAATAAATATTTTTTTTAAAAAAAAGAACCCCTATGTATAACAGAACAAAACGCTGCCCAGTCATGCACTTTTCTTATAATCCTTGCTATTCTTGAGCCCATCATTGAAGGGAGTGTCAATCCATCTTGCTGAGGGTCTTCCCCTTTTTCACTGACACTCAACAAAGTTAAGGTAGAGGGAATATATTCCTCTTGCTTTTTAAAACACTTAAAAATAATCTATAATATTGTTATGCTACTTTTGTAATGAATATGCCATATATTATGAAATAATGAGGTAGGGGAATGAAAAAGGAATATGAGGAAAGAAAGTTGGGCTTCTATTTAATTACTCCCTTTGTTGTCAGATTTCTTGAGGTTGTGAATTAGGTCACTGGGGATGCTGTCTCAAAGGATACCAAGCCGATTAATAGTTTTCAGTTTGGAACATATCACAAACACGGAATTTCAAGAGCAGACTATATAGCAGAGCAGAATATATAGAGTCAATTATGTGTATTGTCGATTCAAGAGGAGAAGGTGCAAAACCTTGGCTCTATACTAGGGTATCTTATGCAAAAAAAGTTTTGGCTTAAGGCATTCTTCTTGCCTAAAAACTTTATAAAATTATCTCTACCCATGTTATTTTATTTTCCATCAGCTGGTATGTGTCTCAAGCTAACCTGCTTCTCTTTATCTTTGTTCTGCTTATATCACTTTCTTTTTCTTTCCCTCTGATTCTTTCTATTACTCTCCATTGAGCCTCACCAATCAACTAACTGAAGAAAGATAATCAAGAAATTTAGGATACTTCTTATGTGTTCCGACTTCAGCAATCCACTGGTAATCCAGCATTGAGAAAGAAATGGAGGAGAGAAATCTTGGGGACATGTATGTAAGTGTGTGTGTATGCATGTTTTTGTGTGTGTGAGTGTGTACAAATTCAAAGACTTGTGGGAGAAAGATGAGTGATATTGAAGGCAATAGATTGTTTGGCTATGAATCTATTTTTAATTAATATAAAATCAGGCATTATCCCCACTTTTAACATCTACTCTTCTTTAAAAAATGAACAAACAAAAAATAACACTACTTTTCTTCTTATTATAACTTCTTTTAACCAGTATAGATGTTTTCATTAAGCCATTAAAGACTCAGGATTAAAATACAACTCTCAGTGCCACGATAGTGAAATGCACATAATTTATAAAAAGGTAATAATATGGGATTTTAAAACATAGAATTGGAAGAAAACTACTACTTTTTCTCCTTTGTTGTTGTTGTTATGTGCCGTTGAGTCAGACCTGACTCATAGCGACCCCTCGTTGGGTTTCCGAGGCAGTATTACTATGGAAGTAGATTGCCCCATCTTCCTTCCGAGGAGTGGCTGGTGGGTTTGAACCACCAGCTTTCTGGTTAGCAGTCAAATGCCTTAGGCACTATGCTACCAGAGCCCCTTTTTCTCCTTTAGCAGGAGAATAATTCTTTCTGCTCTCTCACTAAGAGATGAACTGATAGATTCTGCTGGAAAATCTGTGATGGGTATGTAGTACTTTCCTAAATGACTCTTTATGTTTAGGAACATATATTCCTAGATATTCCTAGAATTTTTCCTTGGACTGATGATGTCAGATGCTTTTTTGAGAATAAAATTGGATGGTAAGGCATTAAATAACCATTGCAGAAGAGGAGTGAGATGGGATTTGGAAGTATATCTAAGAAAAGTTGTTAAATTTATACCTTTACCTAAGGCATATTTGGAGTGGACACTTGTGTCATTTAGCAATGTGAATCTGGATACTTAGTTTGAAACAGAAAGGGTCACTTTAATGAGAGAATTTATTCACTTCTAGCCTATAAGGCGATATCTTTATTCCTGCGAGTATATTTAAATAACACTCTATTGTGTGCCTGCTGAAACTAACACTCTCCTAACCTGACTGTCTTCTCTGATTTTAAAATCCTACATGCTTTTCACAGCTCATATCTAATTATATTCTCCTTACATTTGCAATGCTCTTGTTATTACTACATTGTCACCTATACTTCATTTTACATACATGAGGTTTAGTTGTTTAACTACTGAACACTTACTGTGGAACACTGACCATTTTTTTTATGATCTTATTAAATCATCACAAAGACTCTATGTGGTGAATAATATTATTGTCTATTTTTCTTTTGAAGGATATGAGGCTTAAACTGATTAAGTAAGTGGGCCAAGGTCCCAGAGCTAGAAAATGGTAGAATCAGGATTAGAAATCAGTTTTGCATAACTTTGGATGAGGCTTTCAAGGTATAGGGCTTTATTTTATTTCTCTTTAAATTCCTCACAGATAACTGTTTGGCTCACAGTAGACAACAAATGTATGTCTGTGAGACTAAATTGTCCTCGCCCAAATTCAATGTTTAAATTACATTCTAGGCTGAAAAAATCCCTTTATTTTCCTCTTTATATCTTTCTCAGGATTTCAGTTTATATGAAGAAGACTAGCTTTACCAGAAATTCTTGCCAGTAATTCTACTTAGTGAGATTTCTCTCCTTGTGTAAAACTTTATGTCTATTAGAATGGAAATAATGCAGGGAATGGTAACAGATTTGTGAATAATTAAGAATAGATTATGGCCTGTGGATGACTATTAATCACAGATAGAAGTAAATAAATTATATTCCAGTGACTATACATGGAAAGCTAACAAAAAATTGTGTGCAAAGAACAGAAGGAGAAATAAAATCTTCAGGAAAAAAATCATTCAGGTTTTTTTGTGGTTCCTCAGGGAGACTCAGCATTGATTAATAGAGTGAAATAATATTAATGTTATTGAAAGTTGTATTTGTGTGGTCTATAATCTAGAAAGAAAACCCAGCTGATGAGAGATGAATTTGATGCAGTGGTTATTTCTATTATCCATGCAATGTCTTGTTTTAGACTCAATCCAATTTATATACAGGAAATTATGTGTGTTTATGTGTGTAAGTCATGCTTATAAGTTAAGAACTTTTTTCTTGAATATAAATGTTAATGAATGGAAGAAAGTATTGTTGAAAATAATAAAAAAAACAATGCTGTTGTTGCTAAGTGCCCTCAAGCTAGTTCTGACTGACAGTAACCCCATGCACAACAGAATGAAATACTGCCTGATTCTGTGTCATCCTCACAATTGTTGCTATGCTTGAGCCTGTCATCCTAAACACTGTGTCAATCCATCTTGTTCAGGGACTTCCTCTTTTTCATTGACCATTTACTTTACCAAACATACCTTTCTCCAGGAACTGGTCCATTTTGACAATATAACCAATGTACAAGACAGAAAGTCTGGCCATTCTCACTTCTAAGGAGCATTCCTGCTATACTTCCTACAACACAGATTTATTCGTTCTTCTAGCAGTCCATGGTACATTCTTCACCAACACCACAATTTAGATGCATCAATTCTTCTTTGGTCTTCCTTATTCATTTCCCAGCTTTCACATGTGTTTGAGGCAATTGAAAGTGCTATGGCTTGCATTAGGTGAACCTTAATCTTCAAAGTGACATCTTTATTCTTTCACTTTAAAGAAATCCTTTGCAGTGGTTTTTCCCAATGCAATACACCAGCTGATTTCTTGACTGCTGCTTTCATGAATGTTGATTGTGGATCCAAGTAAAATTAAATCTTTGGCAACTTCAATCTTTTCTCTATTTATCATGATGTTGCTTATTGGTACAGTTGTGAGGATTTTGTTTTCTTTATGTTGAGATATAATCCATACTGAAGGCTATAAATAAAAACAATAGGTAAGTATATAGCATTTCTATTTAGGTTCAGAATTTTTTGCATATATTTGGAAAGTAGACTTATCTACACATTATGACCTGGCTGAAATTAAGATGGGTTTGTCTCCCTGAAAAAGAGCCCAGGTGGTACATAAGTTAAAGTGCTCAGATGTTGCCAAAAGGGTCAGTGTTTTGAACACACCAGCTGCTTCATAGGAGAAAGATATGGCAGTCTGCTTGCATAAAGATTATCAAGTTAGAAACCCTATGGAGCAGTTCTACTCTATCCTAGGGTCACTTTGAGTCAGAATCAACTTAATGGCCATGGGTTTGGTCAACCTGATGATATATTTTTCCATGCCAATTTCCACGTAATAAAATAAAAAGCAGAAAATAAACTATACAGAACTGGGAAGAAGAGTTGGTTATTGTAAGGATTTCACAAGGTTTAAAGATAAGTTTTTGTACCATCTAATTTGAGGATGTCAAAGATGTCACCTGCAGGACTAATGTGCACCTAACCCAAGCCATGGTATTTTCAATCACCTCTTATGCATGTGAGAGCTGGACAATGAATAAGGAAGACCAAATAAGAGTTGATGCTTTTGAGTTGTGGTGTTGGAGAAGAATGCTAAGAGAACCATGGTTGGCTAAAAGGACTAACAAATCCGTCCTGGAAGAAGTATGGCTGGAATGCTCCTTGGAAGTGAGAATGGCCAGACTTTGTCTCATCTGCTTTGGTCCTGTTGTCAGAAGGACTCATTCCCTGGAGAAGGATATCATGTTTGGTAAAGTGGAGGGTCAATGAAGAAGGGGAAGGCCCTCAATGAGATGGATAGATATAGTGGCTGCAACAACGGGCTCAGGTATAGCAAAGATTGTGGGGCTGGCACAGAACCTGGAGGTGTTTAGTTCTGCTGTGCATAGGGTCATTATGAGTCGGAGATGACTCGACGGCACCTAACAACAACAACAACAATTTAAAGATGAAGACACTGAGGCCAAATGTAACACAGTGCTTAGTGGGGGGGCTAGATGTATTAATGTCTTCTTTTTGTTCTTAGCTATAATTTGCTTGCACCAGCTGCCTTAAATAGAAATCACTTTGTTTGGAAGATATTGTCTCAGTTACTTTTGGTTATACATTATGATTGTCACTTTGCTTCTCCAGGACTGCCTGATGCATGAACATGAGAAATTCCACTTTCGTGACAGAGTTCCTGCTGTTGGGAATTCCTAATACTGAAGGGCTGGAGAATATGCTCTTTGTCCTGTTTTTGGCCTTCTACCTTTTCACCTTACTGGGAAACCTGCTCATCTTCCTCACCATCCTGGCTTCCTCCAACCTCCACACGCCTATGTACTTCTTTCTGGGAAACCTCTCAGTGTTTGACATATTTTTCCCTTCAGTGAGTTCCCCCAAAATGATGCTCTGCCTAATGGGGCAGAGTTGCACCATCTCATACCAAGGCTGTGCATTCCAACTCTTTTTTTACCATGTTCTGGGTGGCACCGAGTGTTTCTTGTATACCATGATGGCCTATGACCGCTTTGTGGCCATTTGTCACCCCTTGCGATATAGTGTCATCATGAACCACAGGGTGTGTACTAACCTGACACTGGGCACCTGGCTTGGGGGTTGCCTACATGGAAGCATCCTCACCTTTCTCATCTTTAAGTTGCCCTACTGTGGCCCCAATGAGGTGGACAATTTCTTCTGTGATATCCCAGTGGTGCTGCCCCTGGCCTGTGCTGACACTTCTCTGGCTCAAACAGTGAGTTTTACTGATGTGGATATTGTGACTTTGACATGTTTTCTCCTTATCCTCACTTCTTATAGTCGCATTGTCCTTTCCATATTGAAAATCAGGTCATCAGAAGGCAGGCTAAGAGCCTTTTCAACCTGTAGTGCCCACCTGATTTCAATCCTCTTGTTCTATGGTCCTGTGATGCTCATCTATCTCCAGCCTGTGTCCAGTCCCTGGCTGGATTCCGTCATTCAGGTGTTAAATAATATTGTCACTCCTTCCCTTAATCCTTTAATTTACACCTTAAGAAACAAAGACGTGAAGTTGGCTCTGAAGAAGATGTTAACTCAAGGGGTCCACATTTCAGGGATATAAAGTACAGGGCCAATTCTGCCCTTTGGAGTTATTTGGGAAGTTGTTGCAAAATTGATACTCTTACTACAGAATTGTTGCCAAATACCAAGCTGGACAAAGTCAGGGGAAAATTCAGTAAGAGCATTTATTGAGAGTACTAACAGAATCAAATGATAGGGATAAGTGGACTAAGCCACTGGTTCAAGGAAGCCTTTACAAATTAGCACAGCTTTTTCTTTTTTTAATATGTCAAAAAAAAAAAAAAGTATCTCTTCTGCTTCATACAGTCTGTACTTTTTCAACTTTGTTTTATTGATTGTTGAGTAAATTTCAGGCCAATGACCCAGCTTTTCTGATTCATTAACCCAACACAAAGAATGATAATAGTTATCATTTACAATCTGCTTACTATATGTATGATAGGAGCTCTGGTAGCATAGTGGCTAAAGTACTTGACTGCTAACCAGAAGGCTGGTGGTTCAAACCCACCAGCCACTCCTCGGAAGGAAGGTTGGGCAATACTGCCTTGGTAGTAATACTGCCTTGGAAACCCAAGGAGGGGTTGCTCTGAGTCGGGGCTGACTCGATGGCACATAACAACAACAACAACATATGTATGATAGTTTCTAAATGTTGTTGTTGTTGTTTGCCTTCGAGTTTCTAAATACTTTACATATATTGACTAATTCAACTCATAAAAACAAAGGAGGCATCTACTACTACATCCCATCTTTTTAAAATGAGGAAAATAATAACAGGGAAGTATTCACACCCAATAGGCTTAACTCTAGGACCAAATAAATCCTTAGCTATATCTATGTTATACTGTCTTACAAGAAGATCTGAAGAACTTATAAATTTTGTGTAATAATAACCACACTTATTTCCTGCTTGCTACGTATTATCCATTGATCTAACTATTTTGCATACATTAACTGTTGTGGTAGTTAAATTGTTGTCAGCTTGGCTTGGCCTGGATTTGAGTGGCTGGGCAGCTGGACATAGTTATTTCTCATGACAAGACTGGTAAACAACTCCATGATGTAATGCACTGGAGCAGCTGAGTAGCTGCCTTGGGGATGTGGTCAGCTTTCAGTATATAAAGGAAAAGGTTTTTTTTTTTTTTTTTAACTTATTGTGCTGAAAACACACACAATAAGATATTCACCAAAATAACTTCTACATTTACAGCTCAGGGATGTTGATGACAGTTTTCATGTTGTGTCACCATTGCAGCTATCCTTTTCCAAAACATTCCACCATATTAACATATTAGCATAAACTCAATGCTCCCCAAACAAAAGCTTCCTCTTTGCCCCTCTGTCCTATCCTTGGCAAACACTAATAATCTTTGGTGTGTGTGTGCGTGTGTGTATAAACATTTTTTTTCAACCTATCTAGAAATTTCAACCTATCTAGAGCCAGGAAAGGGAGAGGCCAGGAGTGACCTTGGGGACCTCAGGAACGCCAGGATATCCAAGTTAAAAGGGGTGGGAGGCAAGAGTAGGCCCCAAACCACCTAGAACCAGGAAAGGGATGGACCAGAAGTGGCTTCAGGGACCTCATGAGTGCCAGGATATCCAGGTAAAAAGTAGCAGAAGGCAAGGCTAGGCCCCAAGCCCCCTAGTGCCAGGATAAGGAGGTGACAGGAGCGACTGGGGACCACAGAGTGCCAGGTTTCAGTGAGGAATTAGGTAAGAGGTGGGTGCAGAGGTTTCCAACAGATAAGGGAGACAAACTTGTCTGTCAGTTTGTAATCCTGTGAAGTTGTACACTGCTGTGAGGCTTGAGGCTGTGCCACTGATGTTTCAAATGCCAGCAGAGTTACACATGGTGCACAGGTTTTAATACAGCTTACAGACTAAGAAAGACTAGAAAGAAGGAGGAGGCCGTCCACTTCTCAAAAAATGGCCAGGGAAACCTTATGAACAGCAGAGAAGCGCTGTCTGATACATTACTGGGCAAATTTATGAATAGCTTGGAAACATTGTCCCACACAGTGCAGGAAGACTAGCCCCTTGGGTTGGAAGGCACTTAAAATAGGACTGAAAAAGAGCTACCTCATTAGAGAGGAACCAACCTTAATGATACGGATAAAATAAGTCTTTCAGGATGTCCAGGAGCTGATGTAGCGCGACTCAAATCGAGGAGAAACAGCTGAAAACATCCATTAATAATTGGAACAGGGATGTACGAGGTATGAATTTAGGAAAATTGGAATTTGTCAAAAATGAAATGGAATGCATAAAGATTGATATCCTCAGCATTGGTGAGCTGAAATGGACTGGTTTTGGCCATTTTGAAACAGACCACCATGTGGTCTTGTATGCTGGGAACGACAAATTGAAGAGGAATGGTGTGGCATTCATCATCACAAAGAATATTTCAAAATCTGTCCTGAAGTACAATGCTGTCAGTGATAGGATAATATCCATACACCTACAAGGAAGACCAGTTAATATGACTATTATTCAAATTTATGCACCAACCACCAAAGCCAAAGATGAGGAAACTAAAGATTTTTATCAACTTCTGCAGTCTGAAATTGATCAAGCATGCAACCAAGATGTGTTGTTTATCACTGGTGACTGGAATGCAAAAGTTGGAAACAAAGAAGAATCACCGATAGTTGGAAAATTTGGCCTTGGTGACAGAAATAACTCTGGAGATTGCATGATAGAATTTTGCAAGACTAACAATTTATTCATTGCAAATACCTTTCTTCAACAACACAAACAGCAGATATACACGTGGACTTCACCAGATACAGTACACAGGAATCAGATTGACTACATCTATAGCAAGAGGCGATGGAAAAGCTGAATATCTTCAGTCAAAACCAGGCCAGGAACTGATTGTGGAACAGACTATTAACTGCTCATATGAAAGTTCAACTTGAAGTTGAAGACAATTAAATCAAGTCCACAAAAGCCAAAATATGATCTTGAATATATCCATCCTGAATTTAGAGACCATCTGAAGAACAGATTTGATGCATTGAACACCAATGGCCAAAAAGAAGAAGAATTGTGGGATGACATCAAGAGCATCATCCATGAAGAAAGCAAGAGGTCACTAAAAATAAGAGAAATGAAAAAGAGACCAAAATGGATGTCAAAAGAGACTCTGAAACTTGCCCTTGAGTGGAGAGTAGCTAAAGCAAACGGAAGAAATGACAAGATAAAAGAGCTGAACAGAAGATTCCAAAGAGCACCTCGAGGAGACAAAGCCAATTACGATAATGAAATGTGCAAAGACCTGGAGTAAGAAAACCAAAAAGGAAGAACACGCTTGGCATTTCTCAAGCTGAAAGAACTGAGGAAAAAATCTAAGCCTCATGTTGCAAAATTGAAAGATTCTATGGGCAAAATGTTGAATGATGCAGAAGCATCAAAAGAAGATGCAAGGAATACACAGAGTCACTGTACCGAAAAGAACTGGCCGATCTTCATCCATTTCAGGAGGTGGCATATAATCAAGAACGAATGACATTGAGGGATGAGTTGAAACTTCACTGAGGGAATTGGTAAGGAACAAGGTTCCAGAAAATTATGGAATACCCATTGAGATGTTTCAACATATGGAAGCTTCGCTTCCAAAGAACGGGGATAACACAGAATGTGGAAATTATTGAACAATATCATTAATATCACATGCAACATGATACTGATGATAATTCAAAAAACGTTTGCAACAGTATATTGACAGAGAACTTCCAGAGCTGCAGGGTGGATTCAGAAGACTACATGGAATGAGGGATATCATTGCTGATGTCAGATGGATCTTGGCTCAAAGTAAAGGATACCAGAAAGATGGTTACTTGTGTTCTATTGACTATGCAAAAGCATTTGATTGTGTGGATCATAACAAATTGTGGACAACATTGAGAAGAATGGGAATTCCAGAACACATAATTGTACTCATGAGGAACCTGTACATAGACCAGGAGGCTGTTGTTCAAGCAGAAAAAGAGAACATTGCATGGTTTAAAATGAAGAAGAAAGTGTGTCAGGGTTGTATCCTTTCACCATACTTGTTCAACCTCTATGCAAAGGAAATAATCCAAGAAGCTGGACTATATGAAGAAGAATGTGGCATCAGGATTTGAGGAAGAATCATTAATAACCTGTGATATTATGACGACACAACTTTGCTTGCTGAAAGTGAGGATTACTTGAGGTACTTACTGATGAAGATTGAAGAATACAATCTGCAGCATGGATTACGTCTCAATATAAAGAAAACAAAAATCCTCACAACTGGACCAATGAGCAGCATCACAATAAATGGAGAGAAGATTGAGGTCATCCAAGACTTCACATTGCTTGGTTCTACAATTGACACCAAAGGAAGCAGCAGTCCAGACATCAGACGACCTATAGCACTGGGCAAATTGGCTGCAAAGAACCTCTTTCAAGTGCAGAAGAACAAAGATGTCTCCCTGAGGACTAGGGTGCACCTGACACAAGCCATGGTATTTTCAATCACCTCATATGCATGTGAGAGATGGACAATGAATAAGAAAGAATGAAGAAGAGTTAGTTGATGCTTTTGAGCTGTGGTGTTGGTAAAGAATGCTGAAAGTACTGTGGACTGCTAAAAGAACTAACAGGTCTGTCCTGGAGGAAGTGCAGCCAGAATGCTCCTTGGAGGTGAGAATGGCCAGACTTTGTCTAACATACTTTCATCATGTTGTCAGAAGGGACCATGCCCTGGAGAAGAATGTCATTCTTGATAAGGTGGAGGGTTGTCGAAAGAGGGGAAGGCCCACAACGAGGTGGATTGACACGATGACAGCAGTGATGGGCTCAAATGTAGCAAGAATCGTGGAGTTGGCTCAGGATCAGGAGGTGTTTCGTTCTGCTGTGCATAGGGTTGCTGAGTCAGAGATGACTTGATGGCACTTAATAACAATAGCAACAGAAATTTCCCTCCCCTCTCCTTCCATCCCTGATAATGAACAAAGAAAGATTTCTTCTATCTATAATCCTTTCCTTGACTTTTTACAACAGTGGACTAATACAATATTTGTCCTTCTGTGATTGACATGTTTCACTCAGCATAATGTCCTCCAAGTTTATCCATGTTATGCAGCATTTTGCAGATTCTACATTAGGGTTCTATAGTATTCCATTTTATGTATATATCACAGCTTGTTATCATTCCTTGTTTGATGGGCACTTAGGTTGTTTCCATCTCTTTGCTACTGTGAATAGCACTGTGATGAACATGGGTGTGCATATATCTATTCATGTCCTGGCTCTCACTTCTTTAGGATATATACCTAGGGGGTTGTTGGGTCAAGTGGTATTTCTATTTACAACTTTTTTAAGGAATAACCATACTGCTTTCCACAGTGGTGGTAGCATTTTAAAGTCCCATCAGCAGTGTATAAGAGTCCCTATCTCTCCACATCTTTCCAATATTTATTATTTTCTGTCTTATTGAACTTTGCTATTAATGCTGGGGTTGAGATGGTATCTCGTGGTTGTTTTGATTTGCATCTCTCTACTAGCTAATGAAGGAGCTCTGGTAGCATAATGCCTAAGGCACTTGACTGCTAACCAGAAGGCTGGCTGTTCAAATCCACCAGCCACTCCTCGGAAGGAAGGTTGGGCAATCCTACTTCCATAGTGATACTGCCTCGGAAACCCAAGGAGGGGTCGCTATGAGTCGGGGTTGACTCGACGGCAAATAACAACAACAAACAACAACAACTAGCTAATGAACATGACCATTTCTTCATGTGTTTGTTTGTTGCTTGATTATCTTCATCAGTGAAGTGTCTATTCATGTCTTCTGCACATTTTTTAATTGCATTGTTTGTTCTTTTGATGTTGAGGTGTTGGAGTTTTATATAATTTAAGAGATAAGTTCTTTGTCTGATATATAATTGTTAAATATTTTTTCCCCATTCTGTAGGCTCTATATTTACTCTTTTGGAGAAGACTTTGGATGTAAATTAGAATTTAATTTTTAGAGGGTCCCCATCATCTAGTTTATCTTCTGCTGTTTGTGCACCTTGGGTTATACTCGATAAATTAGGGCCCTTAAGTTTGCCCCTATTTTTCCTTTGAAGAACTTTATAGTTTTAGGTTTCACATTTAAGTCTTTGCTCCATCTGGAGTTAGTTTTTGTGTATGGTGTGAGGTATGGATCTTGTTTCATTTTTCTCCAAATGGATATCCACTTTTGCCAGCACCATTTGTGAATGAAACTGTATCTTCCCCATTGAATAGATTTGGCCCATTGTCTAAGATCAGCTCCTCATAGGTTGATGGATCTATTTCTTGGTTCTCAATTCTGTTTCATTGGTTTAAGTGTCTGTTATTGTACCAATAATAGACTGTTTTGACAACTGTCACTTTATAGTAGGTTTTGTGATCCGGCAATGTGAGACCTCCTACTTTGTTTTTCTTCTTCAGTAGTGCTTTGCTTATCTGAGGTCTCTTTCAGTTCAGTATAAAATTAGTGATTGGTTTTTCCATGTCTTTAAAGAATGTTGATAGAATCTGCACTGTGATTACATTGAATGTATAGATTGCTTTGAGTAGTATTGACATTTTCACAATATGCATTCTTCCATTTATGTAGATCTCTTATAGTTTCTTGAAGTAGTGTTTTGTAGTTTTCTTTGTATAGGTTCTTTGTGTTCATGGTAAGATTTATTCCAAAGTATTCTACTTTCTTGTGAGCACCAGTGGAGTAGTGCCTAAGGCATTTGACTGCTAACCAGAAGGCTGGTGGTTCAAACCCACTAGCCACTCCTTGGAAGGAAGATTGGGTAATCTACTTTCATAGAGATACCACCTCGGAAACCCAAGAAGGGGTCGCTATATGTTGAAATAGACTCCATGGCAATGAGTTTGTTTAGGTTTATTGTAAATGGTATTGATTTCCTTTTTACCTTTTCAGAGACCTCTTTGCTGGTGTAGAGGAATTCAGTTGATGTTTATCTTGTATCCTGTCAATATGCTAAATTGTTCAAAAAGTTGTAGTAGTTTTCTTGCTGAGTCTGTTTGGTTTTCTAATATAGGATCATATCAGGAAATAAGGATAGTTTTGCTACTTCCTCACCAATTTGGATGCCTTTAATTTCCCTTTTGTTTCTTTATTTTCCTGGCTAGGACTTCCAATACAATGTTGACTAGAAGTAGAGACAGGGGGCATCTTTACTCATTCCTGTTCCCAAGGGAAATGTTTTCAGTCTCTCTCCATTGAGAATAATGTTGGCTAACAGCAACAACAACAACATTGGTTTTGCATACATGTCTTTTATTATGTTAAGGAATTTCCCTTATATTTCTATTTTTCTGAGAGTTTTTTAATCAAGAAACGGGTGTTGTATTTTATCAAATGACTTTTCTGCATCTAGTGATACACTCATGTGATTCTTTCCCTTTATTTTACTTATATGATGGATTACATTGTTATTTTCTTAATATTGAACTAAC
>NW_006921845.1:430018-430603 GCF_000298275.1 Orycteropus afer afer | reverse complement strand
GTTTCCAAGGCAGTATCACTATGGAAGTAGATTGCCCCATCTTCCTTCTGAGGAGCGGCTGGTGGGTTTGAACTGCCAGCCTTCTGGTTAGCAGTTAAGTGCCTTAGGCACTATGCTATAAGAGCTCCCTAGTTCTTCATAGCATCCTGATATTATTCTTTTTATTTCTCTCAGTTCTCTTATGATGTAACCACTTTCATTTTTTATTCGTGTTATTTGCATCTTCCCCTCTTTTCCTTTATTAAGTTTGTCAGTGCTTTATCAATTTTATTAATCTTTTCAAAGAACAAGCTTCTAGTCTTGTTGATTTTTTCTATTGTCTTTCTATTTTCTGTTTCATTTATTTCAGCTCAAATCTTTATTATTTCTTTTCTTCTGGTGACCATAGGCTTTTTTTGCTTCTCTTATTACAATTGTTGGAGATGTTGGGTTAAGGGGTTGATTTTTGCTCTTTCTTCTTTTTTGATGTGTGCATTTTTTGCTATATTTCCCTCTGATCACTGCTTTTACTATGTCCTGAAGATTTTGGTATGTTTTCATTCTCCCTTGATTCAAGGAAATTTTTAATTTCATTTTTTATTTCTT
>NW_006921845.1:381789-429563 GCF_000298275.1 Orycteropus afer afer | reverse complement strand
ACCCCTGGTAACCAACAAAGAAAATGTCCTCCAATATATAAACCTTTCCTTAACTTTCACAATAACGGACTAATACAATATTTGTCCTTTTGTGACTCTGCAGTCATTTTTGAGGAAGGTGTTATTCAGTTTCCATGCATCTGTGCTTTTTCCACTTGTCTTCGTAGTGTTGATTTCTAATTTTATAGTATTGTGACCTGAGAATAAGCTTTGCAATATTTGCATGTTTTTAAATTTATTGAGCCTTGCTTTATGGCCTAACATATGGTCTATCCATGTGTGCTGGAAAGGAATGTATATTTTGCTGTTGTTGGGTGGAGGGCTCTGGAGATGTCTTTAAAGTCAAGTTGGTTGAACATATTGTTTAGTTCTCTTGCATCTTTGTTGTATTTCTTTCCAATTGTTCTTTCATTAAAAGTATTGTATTAAATTCTCCTTCTATTATTGGGTAGTCATCTATTCATCTGTTCATTCTGTTATAGTCTGATTTATATATTTTATGGCTCTTTCATTGGTTGAGTAAATATTCATTATGTTTATGTCCTCTTGTTCAATTGATCCTTTATTTATTAGGCAATGTCCTTCCTTGTCTCTTATGGTCATTTTTTTGTCTTAAAATCTATGACATCAGAAATTAATATTGCCACTCTTGCCCTTTTTTGATTGCAATTGCTTGGTATATCTTTTTCCAACCTTTGGTTTTTAGTCTATTTTGTCTTTGTGTCTAATGTGAGTCTCTTGTAAGTAGCATATTGATGGGTCATGGTCTCTTATCCAGTCTACAACTCTCTGTCTCTTGAGTGGTGCATTTAATCCATTTACACTCAGATAATTATCAACAAATATGAATTTATTGATGACATTTTGCTACATGTTTTTTTATGGTGTTGGTGATTTCTTTGTTCCATATAATTTTGTTTGCTGAGCTCATTTTGTTTATGAATCATGTTATCATCTCCTTCATTGCTGTTGTTCTAGTAGTTGCTAAATATTTGTGCTTGTCTTCTTTTTTATTTTTATGCAAAGGTTTATTATTTTTCTTCAAAGTTATCCTGTGCTTTATTATTTTCTTCCCAAGTTTTAAACAGGCTATTTTATCACACAATTGTCTTGACTTCCTCACTATTTAGAAGTTCTGTAACTACACTATTTATTCCCTCTGTTTGGTTTGTAGTTGTCTTCATTTACCAATTGATGTGTCTGGTTCCTGTTTTAAAATCTTGTAATTTTATTTTACTTTGGATAATTCTATAACTGGGTTGATTATTGGGTTATCTTATCATGTGTGTTAATCATTAGTTGTTGTTTGCCGTTGCTGATTCTCTGTTGAAAGGACTTCCTTTTAGATCTTTTGTAAGGTTGATCTGGTTTTAAAAAATTTCCTTAATTTCTGTTCATTGGGAAATCGCCTAATTTCACTCTCATATTTGAGGGGAAATTTTGCTGGGCATACAATTCTTGGTTGATAATTTTTTCTTTCAGGGCTTTATGTATATTATCCCATTGCCTGGTTTCTGTTGAGAAAGCAGAACTTAGTCTTACTTACTGGTTGCCATTTTTAGATAACTTTTTGTTTTTCCCATGCTGCTTTCAGATTCTGTTTTTGTCTTTGGTTTTGGTTTGTTGATGATATGTCTTGGTGATTTTCTTTTGGAGTCTATCCTGTTTGAAGTCTGTTGAACTTCTTGCATGGATATAGTCTCATCTTTCATCATATTAGGGACATTCTCTTCCAAAAAAGTCTTCAAAAATTTTCTTTTTTTTTTTTTTCTATTTCTTCCTGTTCTGGAATTATTATTAGACACAGATTATTCCTCTTGATGGTATCCATATGAATCTTAGGCTTTCTTCATTTTGTCTTGGTCTTTTGTCTGATTGATCCCTTAACTAAGTAGTATGCAGGTATTTGTTTTCAATCTCATTAATTCTGTCTTCCATTGATTTAATGCTACTCCTGTACCCAGTCAATGTGTTATCTATTTCTGAAATTTTCTATTTGTTGCTTTTATATCATTTCAAACTTTTTATTTATTTTGTCAATTTGTTCTTGTATTACTTTCTTAAATTGTTCTAGAGTTTGGTCTGTGTTTTCCTTGATCTTGTCAATGTTTTCTTTGATCTATCTCTTAATTCATTGAAGGTACCCAAGTATAATTCTTTTGAATTCCTTATCAGGGAGCTCCAATGCTGCTTCTTCCTCAGAAATGTTTCTTGGGTTTGTTTCTTGGTCCCTTGTTTCTAGTAGTTTATCTTGCTTTTCTGTGTGGTCTGTGATGGTCTCCTTTCTCTGAGACATCATGGTGTTGTACTTACGTTTAATTTATGGTTGTATGTTGGAATGATTTGCACAAGATTTTGTATCTGTGTGAGCTGGGTACTGTGCTCGTCTATTTGCTAGTTGTTAGCACTAACAAACTGTCTCCTGTGGCATGTGATTGAGGATGAGGGTGTGTGCACAGATGTCTGTTAGCTGTTTCTAAAGAGCAGTTGCAGATGTGTTGATCTCGTATCAGCTGCCATCTGTCATTGTTCAGTTGGTGCAAAATCAGGTGGTGGCTCTCACTCAGTGGGTGGAAATGAAGGAGGAGCAGGTATGTTTGGTTTGCATTGGAATGGTTACGGTTTTCCACTGAGTTAGAGAAAATAAATAAATAAATAAACCACATGTGCACACACACAAAGAAAAAAAAAGAGAGAGAGAGAAAAAAAAAAAAAAAAAAAAAAACTCAAACCAAATAAGAAAACAGGAACAATTGTAAAGAAACAAACAAACAAAAAAGAAATGCAATATATGAGAAGAAAAATTTTCAAAATATATTTTAAATAGATAAATGAAAAATAATGAGAAAAAGAGAAGGAAAAAAAAAAAAAAGCCACAATATCTGGGGAAGGAGGAATGGGAGAAAAGAGCAAGAGAAAAGCTGTTAAAAATAAAAAGGAAGTAGTCACTAAACAAGTGTATAACGCATCTCTAATGCCCAGAGAGAAGATACACCATATGACTGGAAAATTTAAGCCGTACTGGACATGTATGTGATTGTTAGTTGCTGTCAAGTTGGCTCCAATACATGACGACTTTCTGTATAAAAGAATAGTATGTCGCCCAATCCTGCATCATTGACATGATTGTTGCTATGTTTGAGTCCATTGTTGTGGCTTTAGTGTCAATCCATCTTATTGAGATTTCTCTCATTTCCACTGACCTAGTCACTACTTTACTCTGGTAGCATAGTGGCTAAGACACTTGCCTGCTAACCAGATGGCTGGCAGTTCAAACCCACCAGCCACTCCTCGGAAGGAAGGTTGGGCAATCCTACTTCCGTAGTGATACTGCCTCGGAAACCCAAGGAGGGGTTGCTATGAGTCAGGTTTGACTCGACGGCACATAACAACAACACAACAACAGTCACTACTTTATCAAACATGATGTTCTTCCCTAATAATTGGTCTTTTCTGTTAACATGTTCAAAGTAAGTGAACTGAAATTTTGTCATGATGTATTCTAAGGGATATTCTGGTTGTCTTTCTTCTAAGACTTATTTGTTTGTTTTTCTATGGGTCCACCACATATACAATATTATTCTCCAACACCACAGTTCAAAATATTTTTTTTTATATATATAGAGAGAGTCTGGGTAGTACAAATGATCAACATTCTGGCCTTCAAAACAAAAGGTTGGACTTTAAGTCTACTAAGAGGAGATTTAGAAGAAAAATTTGGTGATCTACTTTAAAAATATCAGCCCCTGAAAACCCTAAGGAGAGAAACCTGACCAAAGGGGGACAATGTAGAACAGAATTTCAATTTTTTATAAACTCCAGATCTTCTGGGATCATACAGACTGGAAGAACCCCTGAAACCATTGCTGTGAGATAATCTCTAAACCTTAAATAAAAATAAAACCTCTGGTTGGAGTTGAACTGCATACTTTCCAACTAGTAATTGATAACTAACCACTATTTGAGAGATGAAAGTTAAAACCACAGTGAGATACCACTTCACCCCGGCTAAATGGGGCATGGAGTAGCAGCAGAACCCATCTAACTTCAGGGAAATAATGACCATCATTGGCTCAAAGCTGATTCCCAAGAGGTAGAGTTCAGACCTACCACCACCCGCAAACCTTTTTACCAATTCTGACATCAGTTGTCCCTCCCAAAGCACTCTCTACCTCTCTTCTAGGTTTGAGAATCTGTTACAATGAAGAAAACTCACAGACCATACTTAAAGTTAAATAATTTATTAAGGACAACTACAAGGCATAGCCCTCCCACCAGGGCCATGAAATGACCAATCCCCTCTCCACAGGCCGCAGGCACTTCATTTGCACAGTTTATTGACCAAGCCCTGCAAGATACATACAAATCACAGAACTGGATGCAGCCTAGGACTAGGAAAAAATATCAAACCACAAAGTGTTACAGTTTACAGAGGAAATTTCAGTCAACATGGACAAAAGTAACAAACTCTCTGGGGTAGATAATTATGGCAAATGTACCTCCTCAGAGTATAGGTAAATAAATATCTTAAGCTGTTTTTCAAAAGAACAAAAGCCAAAGATCACATAACCGACTTCATTTCATCACAACACCCTGCTGGAGTGACTAAGATTAAACAAAAACAAAAAAGAAAAATATCAAATATTGGTTAGGATGTGGAGAAATCACAATCCTCATTCAGTTGCTGGTGGGAATGCAAAATGGTTCAGCTTCTGTGGAAGACAATTCCTTAAAAAGTGAAACATAAAGTTATCATATACCCAGTAATTCCACTCTTACATATACACTTAAGACACTTGAAAGTGGCAACTCAAACAGACACATGTCACTGATGTTCATTGCAGCACTATTCAACAACACCCAAAGGTGGAAACAACCCAAATGATCATCAGCAGATGAATGTATAAGCAAAATGTGGTATTTGCATGAAGTGGAATATTTCTCTGCAATAAACAGAAATGAGATCCAGAGTCATGCCACAACATGGATAAATCTAGAAAACAGTGTGCTGAACATAAGTTTTAAATGTAGACAGACTGAAAATCACACCAAACTTTATTGCTGACTTTTCAAGAGAATGTTAGCAAATATTCGAAAGCTTTGAGCCACCTCTCCCCTTTTTTTTCTTAATCTTTAAGGTGAAAATAACATCTAACTCATGGAGTTTGATGCAAGGCTAAAATAAAGAGTCCTGGAATAATCCAGCTTTAAGGATAAATAAAGTAGTTTCTCAATAAATGATAATTATTATTTAAAAAACATTTGCATGAGAGTCTCTTATTTATTTCTTCTACTGTGTGGCGCAAAGAACAATGATTATTAGTATGCTGTAAAATTGTTTAAACTTATGACAATTGTCATTTGTGTGTCCCTGTAGTCCCTCAAAACAAATTTAGCCGTAACATTTTTCATAGGTCCATTTAATAGGCTTGTTTTGTTGGAGATCCAGTGGTACACTCAGAATCAGTGGTACACTCATATCTCATCCTACGCTTGTCCTTCCTGATCATTCTTAACACAAATTGATGTTTTAAAATATAAACAGAACAAAGTTATGGTAATTAAAGTATGGTTATATAAACGTTGGTATAGCCTTAAAGGAAAATGAAGACAGTAGTTTTCAAACAATGGATAAAATAAGAATTCGGGCAGCTGAGGAAGTAATAGCATATTATATAGCTAATTATAGAAAAACAGTTGCAAGAATTTTTTTGTTTTGTTTCATGTAGTTATTTTGTAGTGTTAACACCAAATAGTGCTGTTGCCTCTTTTTCTCTTACTGATTGCTTTCCTAATTTCCATCTCTTTTCTCCAGAGTAGGATCACTGAGTAATCTCAAATACATGAATTCTCTTGTGGTACAGTGCCAAAGGCATTTGATTGCAAACCAGAAGACTGGCAGTCCAACCCACCAGCCACTCCTCGGAAGGAAGGTGGAATAATCTACTTCTGTAGTGATACTGCATTGGAAACCCAAGGGGGAATTGATGAGTTGGATCCAACTCAAAGGCAGTGAGTTTTTTTTTTTTTTAATCTCAGTTAGAGGAAACCATGACCAAGAGTTACTGTTAATCAAAGTGGTTTAAAAGCTCTGGTTACATTGGTTTCATTTTAGTCCCAAAAGTAACGAGGGAAAAGGAAGGAGGGAGAGAAGAAAGGAAAGTCTCCACTTTAATTGGTCCCTCAGTTCTGCAGACTTTGTACTTGGAGCCCCTAGGAAAGAAGCTCCCAAAGGAACAATAAAGGCATTTATTTTCTCTTGAGGAGTCCATTGCTGCTCCTTTGCTGGGGAGCCAGAAATCCGGCTGGGTTTAGATCTTTCAGGCCTGAGTGGCTCAGTTTAAGAAAGACAAGTGTTCAGCTATTCTGGCATCAGATATTGGTCTTCATGTTCAATAGAATCCAAAGGCAAAGGGAAAGTAAGTGTAGATGTAGAGTTTGGTTCTCAGCAGGTGTCAGTCATGTTTCCCTTTTGTAAGCACGTTTTTTCTAGAGCATTTTCTTCTCATCTTCCCCTCTTCTTTGGACATGTTTTATGGACTAGAGGATTTTAGGACGAGTATGAAAATCGGATGTATTTGAGTTTGAGCTGATACTGTCTTAGTTGATGCCATGACATTTTCTTAAGATATTTCCTGACTAATGAAGACTAACCTCAAAAACCATAATGATGATTGAATGTATTAATTTATTGCAGATAGAATTCCTACTGAGAGATTATTTTTGTATTGTAAGAAAATGGTTATTTAAAATATTAGTACTTCTCTGTAATTTTTTTCTATGTTGACCATTATTTTTCCATTTCTTTTATTATGTGTCCACTACAGAAATCTCCATCGTCAAGTTGTTCCAACTGGTAAGGGAGAAAGCAGCTTTGCAGATTATTTGACTCAATAGTAATTCCTTATAAACAGAAATGCAGCAAGCCAACCTAAGTGAAATATCTGGAATAAAGACTCATTGAAATCAGAATATTAACATAGTCAACTAATTTTTAACAATTGTAGGTAGGAGCAGGCATTAAACTTGGTATTTTATACAATTAAAACATTAATTTTCACAAGAACCATGAAAGATTATTGTCATATTTATACAGGTACAGAGCAGATTTATATATTTTGTTAAAATCATCTCAAGTCACAGAGTAGGGGCTGATGTAACATTTAAACTCAGATACATTTGACTCTTTAGTTTATTCTCTGCCCTCTACCCTATATACTTTTAGTGTTATTTCTTCATTTTAGTTATACGGAAATAAACACAAAATAATTGTATAGTTTACCTAATGTCACCCATGAATTAACAAGTCTTAGATTCACTTATACTTAAATTTCTTCACATTATATAGGTGGTATCAGTTTCAGTGGTTTTGTGAAAATATTCACCTCAGTGACACCATTCTTTGGTCTTCCAGGACTAAATAACCATGAAGATGAGGAATCACACTCCAGTCACTGAGTTCCTCCTCATGGGAATCCCTCATACAGAAGGGCTAGAAAATGTGCTCTTTGTCTTATTCCTGGGCTTGTACCTTCTCACTCTACTGGGGAACTTGCTCATTCTTCTGGCCATCCTCACTTCCTCTGACCTCCACACCCCCATGTATTTCTTCCTGGGAAACCTGTCAGTGTTCGACATATTTTTCCCATCAGTAAATTCCCCCAAAATGATACTGTGTTTAATGGGATACAGCCACAACATCTCCTACATGGGCTGTGCAAGCCAGCTGTTCTTTTACCATTTCTTGGGCTGCACCGAGTGTGTCCTCTACACTGTGATGGCCTATGACCGTTTTGCAGCCATCTGCCACCCCTTGAGATACACAGTCATCATGAGCCATCAAGTGTGCTCCATCTTGACACTGAGAGCCTGGATAGGGAGCTGTCTGCATGCCTCTGTCCTCACATTTCTTGTCTTTAAGTTACCCTACTGTGGTCCCAATGAGGTAGACAGTTTCTCTTGTGATATCGCAGTGGTGCTGCCCCTGGCCTGTGCTGACACCTCTCTGGCTCAGACGGTGAGTTTCACCAATGTAGGTGTTGTTGCTCTCATGTGTTTCCTTCTTATCCTCACTTCTTATACTCACATTGTCATCTCAATATTGAAAATCAGCTCATCGGAGGGGAGGCACAGAGCCTTCTCAACCTGTAGTGCCCATCTGACCTCCATCCTGCTCTTTTATGGGCCCGTGATTCTTGTTTATCTACGACCAGTTTCCAGCCTCTGGCTGGATTCTGTAGTTCAAGTGTTGAATAATATTGTTACCCCTTCCCTTAATCCTTTGATTTATACCTTGAGAAATAAGGATGTGAAGTTAGCACTGAGAAAAGTACTAAAACAAGAAGGACATTCTTGTGGAGAATAAGCTTTTATGTCATTATTTTTCCATTTAGTCTGTTCTGCCACATAACACATCTATGTACAGCACAACAAAACACTACTGGATCCTGGTCCAACATCACAATTGTTGCTATGTTTAGGCCCACTATTGCAGCCCTTGTATCATTCCATGAGCAGCCACTGTGTCAATCCTTCTCATTGAGTATCTTCCCTTTTTCCCTTACCTTCTACTTTATCAACAATGATGTCCTTCTCTAAGAATTGGTTCATCTTGATAACATACCCAAAGTATATGAGACAATATCTCACCATCCTTGTTTGTAAGGAATATTCTGACTATATTTCTTCTGAGACATATTTGCTCATTCTACTGGTAGTCCATAATATGTTCAATATTCTTCTTCAACACCACAGATAAAAAGCATCATTACTTCTTCTGTTTTCCTTTTTTATTGTTCTGCTTTTGCATGCATATGTGGTGACTGAAATGATCATGTCTGGGTCAGACACTCTTTGTCCATTAAAGTGAGATCTTTTTAAGAACCTTAGAAAAGAGTTTTATAGCACATCTTCCCAATATAATATGTTAGTTGATTTCTTCACTGCTTCTTCGGTTGACACTTATTTTTGACCCAAGTACAATGATTCATTGACATATATATAGGGATAGAAAATGTGCTCTTTGTCTTATTCCTGGGCTTGTACTTTCTCACTCTACTGTTAAATAGTAGAGCACAAACCATTTACACCACTTAGGATATTTAATGCATATAACATTATATATATATTTTGGGAACCATATATCATCAGATAAGAGTCTGATATTCATAATATGGAATGAACTCTTTCAACTTAATGACAAAAATACAAACAACACAATTGAAAAATAGGCAAAGGACTTGAATAGACTTTTCAGAAAAAAGGATATACAGATGTCCAACAAGCATATGAAATGATGCTGTAATTAAAGTTATGTGTCAACTAGATGGCCATCCAGGCTAATGAAGCAAACACACATCTGTCTCAAGACCCTACTCATATTGACCCCACAACCAGAGACCTCCCAATCCTTTTACTTCTCTCTTGTGAACTGAGGTAACAAGGTTGACACAAATACACACATCTGTAGAAGAAGCCTAAGCCTAGTCCAGTGACAAAGACTTGTCACAAAGTTATGTGTCAAAGTTATGTGCTTAGTCTTCATATAGCAGCCTGACATGTTTCCTGCCAATCTTGAGTCTGTATTAGTGGCCTGCCATATTGTTGGGTAATATTGGGTCTGTGCCTTTTTGCTTCTTGATGTTAGGTTTGCCAGCCCCAGCAGCCAACAGCTACCTGAGTGAAGAAAGCCTCTAGCTTCAGTGGGCCAGAAGCAAAAGACAGACTTAAAGCCCAAGGTTGAGGGGCTTTCATCCCACCACTAGAGCCTGGCACTTTGAATTCAGACTTCTATTCTCCAAAACTGTAAGTGAATAAATTTCTGTTTGTTCAAGCCATACTATTTGTGGTATATTTTCTGTTGGAACAGCACAAAGGTAATCAAAACAGATACGTAGCATCATTAGTCATTACCTGTTGCTGTCGAGATGATTCTGACTCCTAGCAATTGTATAACACACACTGCTACTATCCCCAAGAATTTCCAAGGCTATAATCTTTATAGAAGCAGACCCTCTACTTTGTCAAGCATGATGTCCTTTCTCAAGCAATTGGCACCTCCTGTTAACATGTCTGTGGTAGTTAAGTTTGTGTGTTAACTTAGCTGGGCCTGGTTGAGTGGCTGGGCAGTTGGATGTTGTTATTCCCCATGGTGAGATAATTAACTCCATAGTGGAATCTATTGGAGAGCTGAGTAGCTGCTTTAAGGTGGTCTGCTTCCAATATATAAGAAGCAACTTTGAGGAAGGTTTCCAGCTGATGGCATGCTTGAACACTGCATGTAGCCAAGTCATTGTTCAGCAGCCTGGCATGCCCTGCTGGGGTCTATCTACCAGGGACTTGGGTAAAGAACACACCCTACTCCTGTTTCCACATTTTAGGTGTCTGTCAGAGAAGCACCCCACTCTCCTGGTACCATATTCTGTTTTGGTTAGCTTTGTGCTGCTCTACTAGAAAATACCACAAATAGGATGGCTTTAACAAACAGGAATTTATTCTCTTACAGTTTGGAGGCTTTAAGTTCAAGTTCAAAGTGCCAGGCTCTAGGGGCCAGGTGAAAGCCCCTCAACCTTAGGCTTCAACTCTGCCTACTGCTCCAAGCCCACTGAAGCTAGAGACTTTTCTTCACTCAAACAGCTGCTGGCTGCTGAGGCTGACAAACTCAAGGTCAATAGTAAAAAGGCACAGTCACAATGTCACTAAACAACATGGCAGGCCACTAATTCAAGTCCAGAAGAAGTCCTAAGATTGCCAGGGCAACATGGCAGGCTGCTGAACAATGACTCGGTTACATGTAGGGTTCAAGCAGGCCATAAGCTGGAGACCTTCCTAAAGTTGCTTCTTACATAGTGGATGCAGCCCACATCCCTAAAGCAGCTACTCAGCTCTCCAATAGATTCCACCATGGAGTTAATTACCATTCTCACCATGGGGAATAACTATGTCCAGCTGCCCAGCCACTCAAGCAGGCCCAGCCAAGTTGACTCATAAACTTAACTACCACAATGTCCAAAACGCATTAGACAAGCTCTCACCATCCTCACTTCTAAGGAGCATTCTGACTATACGTCCAAGGTAGATTTGTTTGCTCCACTGGCAGTCCATGGTATATTCAATAATCTTCACCACCACCACAATGTGAATGCATCAATTCTTCTTGTCTTCCTTTTCCACCATCCAGTCCAGCTTTCACATGTATATGAGGCTACTAAAATTACCACCTCTTTTGTCAAGCACACCTTAGTCCTCAGAGTGACCTCCCTTTGTCTTTTAACACTTAAAAGAGTGATTTTGCAGCAGATTTGCCCAATGTAATGTCATTTGATTCCTTCCTTGACTATTGCTTCCATGAACATTGATTGTTGATCTAAGTAAAGTGAAATCCTTGACAACTTCAATGTTTCCACTATTTATCATGATGTTGTTTATTGGTCCACTTGTGAAGAGTTTTGTTTTCCTCATGTTGAGGTGTAATCCATCCTGAAGGTTGTATGTGAAAGTTATCACTTGACTTAGCAATTCCACTCATAGGTATATACCCAAGAGACCTGAAAGTAGCTAAATACACAGACACATGCTATTAGTGTTTATTGCAACAATATTCACCAAAGCCGAAGGTGGAAATAACCCAAATGTCCATTTGCAGATTAAAAGGAAAATGAAATGTGGTATATACACACAATGGAATATTATTTGACAACAGTGAGAATTTAAGTCCTGTTTTATACCACAACATAGATGAACTTGAAAACATACCGAACATAAACTTTAAATGTAGACAGATTAAAATTCTAACCAAGTTTTATTGTTGAATTTTGGAGTAAATTTTAGCAACTATGTGAAGTTTTTTGAGCTCTATTTTCTCATCTCTAAAATGAAAATAACATCTAACTCTTGGAGTTTTATGATAGGCTAAAATAAAGAGGCTTAGAACATTCTAGATTTTAAAATAAGTTTTTCAGTAAGTAATAATTACTCTTTCAAAACAACTGAGACTAGAGTCTTTTCTGCATTCCTTCTACAGTGTGACAAAAAGGACGATGATTGTTAGAATATTGTAAAATTCCTTAAACTTTTGACAGTTAGCCTTCTCTTGCCCTTGTGCTCCCTTAAAGTGATTTTAGCCATAACATTTTCAATGGGTCCATGTGCTTGTTCTGTTGGAGAACAAGTAAAAAAAATAATGGCCTCAGCTCTATCTCATCCTACACTTGTCTTCTCTGACCCATTCTCTACACAGCACCCAGGCTGAATTCTTAAAATATAAATTGAACCAGCTCACAACAATTAAAGGAGCTCTGGTGGTGTAGTGTCTAAGGCATTTGATTGCTAACCAGAAGGCTGTTCAAATAAACATCGTAAGCATTTTAAAGGAAAATGAAGAAGGAAACTTTTCAAAAATGGATAAAATAAAAATTCAGGTAGTTGGGGAAATGATGGAATATGATATAACTAATGGTAGAAAACTGGTTGCAAGTGTATTTCTTTAGATTTGTTTTAGTTTTTTTTTTTTTTTTTTAATACCACATGGGGTTGTTGCTTTCATTTTTCTTAATGGTTGATTGCCTAATCCCTAGTCATTTTCTTCTTCAAACCCAGATCCTCCAGAGTAAGATCATTGGGTAATCTCAAATATATGAACTCAATGGATAGCTCTAGATTAGAGGAAAGATATACCCAGGAATATTTCTAATCAAAGATATTTAAAAACTGAATACACCACCTGTTGTTATATTAACTGTATTTTAGTGCAAAAGGTAATGAGGTAGAGGCAATGGTGAAAAATGAGAGAAGAGAGAAAGAAAGTCTCCACTGAAATTGCTCCCTCTGTTCTGCAGAGTTTGTGGTCAGGGCCCCTAGGAAAGACTCCCAAAGGAACAGTAAAGACATTTGCTCTCTCTTAAGACGTGCATTGCTGCTCCTTCACTCAGGAGTCAGAGGCACTGCTGGGTCCACATTTTTCAGATGTGAGTGACTGAATCTGAGAAAAAGAAGCATTCAACTTTTCTACCTTCAGATATTAGTACTCCTATTCCACAGCATCTAAAGGCAAAGGAAACAGGTGGCTGCAGGTCAGGTTCCTGCCCAGGTCCACCATGTTTCCCTTCAGTGTGTAAGTGCCTTTCTCTAGAGCACTATGTTTTGATCTCTTCCTCCGCTTCTAAGAGGCAGAATGAAGAGAGTGAGAAAAAAGTGGGGATAGTCTTTATTTTACTTTGGGCTGATACTATCTTAGTTGAGTCCATGGTGTTTTGTTAAGATATTCCCTAATTAATGAAGTCTACCCTAAAAAGCCTTAATAATTTTTGCATATATTCAGAAACATTACAAACATACCTGCTATTGAGAGAAGATATTTTGATTTGAAAGAACATGGTCGTTTTTATTGTTGGTATTCTCTACTGAGTTTTTTCTACATTGAATATTTTTTTCGGTTTTGTTTTAGTGTATGCCTGCCACAGTAATCTCCACTGGCAGTTGTTCTAGCTGGTCAGGGAGAAAGGAGCTTTGCAGATTTTAGGACTCAATAGGTAATTCCACACAAAACACAACTGCTCCAACCCAACCTAAAAGAAATATCTAGAATAAAGGCTGTTTGAAATCAGAATGTTAATATCTTGAAGGAATTTTTAACAACTATAGGCAGAAGCAGGCATTACACTGGGTATTTTATGCACATTAAAGCATTAATCATCACAGGAACAATAAGAGATATTATTATCATTATTTAATCAGGTACAAACAGATTGAGATATTTCGTTCGTTATATGAAGTGACAAAGTAAGAGGCTGTTACAGCATTTACTAATATACATTTGACACTCTATTTCCTGTCCCCTCTTTTATACTGACTCTAGTGCTATTTCTTCAGCAACAAAGGCAAAGTAATTATATGACTTAACTAATGTCACCCATAAATTAACAACAGACTTGGACTAATTCATACTTAACTTTCTTCACTGTTGTTGTTGTTGTTGTTGTTATGTGCCCTCTAGTCAGCCCCGACTCATAGTGACCCCTCCTTGGGTTGCCAAGGCAGTATCACTAGGGAAGTAGATTGCCCAACCTTCTTTCTGAGAGGCACAGTACATAGGTGTTATCAGTTTCAGTGGTTCTGTGAAAATATTCACCTCAGTGACACCATTCTTTGGTCTTCCAGGACTAAATAACCATGAAGATGAGGAATCACACTCCAGTCACTGAGTTCCTCCTCATGGGAATCCCTCATACAGAAGGGCTAGAAAATGTGCTCTTTGTCTTATTCCTGGGCTTGTACCTTCTCACTCTACTGGGGAACCTGCTCATTCTTCTGGCCATCCTCACTTCCTCTAACCTCCACACCCCCATGTATTTCTTCCTGGGAAACCTGTCATTGTTCGACATCTTTTTCCCATCAGTAAGTTCCCCCAAAATGATACTGTGTTTAATGAGATACACCCACACCATCTCCTACATGGGCTGTGCAAGCCAGCTGTTCTTTTACCATTTCTTGGGCTGCACTGAGTGTTTCCTCTACACTGTGATGGCCTACGACCATTTTGCAGCCATCTGCCACCCCTTGAGATACACAGTCATCATGAGCCATCAGGTTTGCACCATCTTGACACTGGGTACCTGGATGGGGAGCTGTCTGCATGCCTCTATCCTCACATTTCTTGTCTTTAAGTTACCCTATTGTGGCCCCAATGAGGTAGACATTTTCTCTTGTGATATCGCAGTGGTGCTGCCCCTGGCCTGTGCTGATACTTCTCTAGCTCAGACGGTGAGTTGCACTAATGTAGGTGCTGTTGCTCTCATGTGTTTCCTTTTTATCCTCACTTCTTATACTCACATTGTTATCTCAATATTGAAAATCAGCTCATTGGAGGGGAGGCACAGAGCCTTCTCAACCTGTAGTGCCCATCTGATCTCCATTCTGCTCTTTTATGGCCCCGTGATTCTTGTTTATCTGCGACCAGTTTCCAGCATCTGGCTGGATTCTGTAGTTCAAATGTTGAATAATATTGTTACCCCTTCCCTTAATCCTTTCATTTATACCTTGAGAAACAAGGATGTAAAGTTAGCACTGAGAAAAGTGCTAATACCAGAAGGACATTTTTGTGGAGAGTAAGTTTTTATGTCATTATTTTGCCATTTATTCTATTCTGCCTCATAGCATCTCTATGTACAACAGAAAACAAAACAAGACAAAACAAAACAAAAAACACTGCCAGATCCCTGTAACAATTGTAACAATGTCACAATTGTTGCTATGTTCGGGCTCATTGTTACAGTCATTGTATCATTCTATGTGCTTCAATTGTGTCAGTCTATCTTGTTGAGGAGTTTCCTCTTTTTCCCTTACCTTTTACTTTACTAAGCATGATGTCCTGCTCTAAGAACTGGTCCATCCTGATAACATCCTAAGTATGTGAGACAACTTTGTACTACCCTTGCTTCTAAGGAGCATTCAGATTTTATTTCTTCTGAGACAGATTTATTCATTCTACTGAAAGCCCATAGCATGTTCAATATTCTTCTCCAATACCACAGATGAAAAGCATCAATATTTCTGCTGTCTTCCTTTTTTGCTGTCCTGCTTTTGCATGAACATGAGGTGATTGTAATGACTTGTCTAGGTTAGACACTCCTTGGTCATTAAAGTTACATCTTTTTAAAAACTTTGGAAAGGTCCTGTATAGCAGAACTTCCTCATATGATATGTTGTTTGATTTCTTGACTGCTTGTTCAGTTGATATTTATTGTTGACCCAAATACAATGATTCATTGACAACTTCATTTTTTCTTCATTTATCATGATGTTGATGAGCTTCAAGACTTAGAGAGACTAGGAAGAAAAGTCAGGCTTAAAATCATCTTGAAATCAGCCAATGAAAGCTTTATGGATAGTAATAAAACCTGATATGTATACCGACATGGTGAAAACAAGTGTGTCCAACTATTGTAGCGGGAGAATACTTTGTTATGATCATCCCAGTCTCTCTGTTTCAAATTAACTCTCACTGAGCAGCCTCCTGGGAGAGTATTTTGCTTTTCATGTAAATTTTTCCTATTTGGAAAAGAATATGCTGATCCACTCATACATGTGTCTTAGTAGATATGGTCTTTTATTTATTCTTATAAATTTATATATGTTGTTGTATGCCATCAAGTCAATTCTGACTCATAGTGGTGCTATGACGCTAGGGTAGAACAGTGCCATAGGATTTCCAAAGCTGTAATTTTTAAGGAAGCTGATTACCTCATCTTTCTCCTGTGGAGTTTTTGATGGGTTTGAACAACTGATCTTTTGGTTAGCAGCCAAGTGCTTAATTATTGCAATTTGTGGGCTCTTAAATTTATGTATAGGCATTCATTTATAAATATTTTCTGAGTCTTTTGAGAGTAATGCCCTAGGAAACTGACTTAATTTGTCTGACATAAATGGAATTTCTGCAGCAAATACTTGTTGCATGAATTAGTGATCTGTCATGTTAAGACAACAATATGAAGAATGATACAAATTTGGGTCTATGCTAATTGTTATCTTAGTGCTCTTGAGATTTTGTCAAGAAGAGCAGTTCTGGAAAGCTGAAAAACTATGGTATGTATAGATGGTAATGATTATTTCTATTTTTCTTGTGTGCATGTGTGTGTGTGTTTAATAAGTCCTGAAGAAAGTAATTATATGATATTTAAACCCTTTGAATAACTGATTCTTGGAATTACTTAGATGCAACATTAAATATTCAGTTTATAACAGGACCATTGAAAAAAGGGAAATTAGGACATATTACTAACTATAAATAAGGACTGGCTACACTAATTCAGCACTGCTTTTCAGTGACTCAGAGGGAAGAATTTGATGGTCTGAAATTAGGTAACAAGTCAAGTGTATATATAATATTTACATATATAAATAAAATATTGTGTATGTGTGTGTGTGTGTGTATATATATATATATATATATATATATATATATATATATATATATATATATATATATATATATATATATATATATATATATATACCCTCGAATGAATGAACGAACGGACTGCCCTTGAGTCGGATCCGACTCATAGCGACCCTCCTTGTGTTTCCAAGGCAGTATCTCTATGAAAGTAGATTGCCTAACCTTCCTTCTGAGTAGTGGCTGGAAGGTTTGAACCACCAGCCCTCTGGTTAGCAGTCAAATGCCTTGGGCACTATGCTACCAGAGCTCCCATGTATACATACCCTAAGTGCTACAGATGGTTTGTGCTTTACTGTTAAACTAATGCTGATAGTTTAGATCCGTTCACAGATGTAAAGGCCAAGCAATCTATTTCCATTATGATTATGGTCAAGAAAACTCTGTGGATTACAGGTCTACTTTGATATATGTGGTGTTGTTGTAGGTAAGAACTGACTTGACAGTAAATATTTTTAAATTAAATTTATTTATGCATTTATGTGTGTTTTAAAGAATAAGAAAATGTGTAGAAATGTATGATATGTTATCTTTTTTAAGACTTAAAATATGTATTCCATTTTGTTAGAATTGAACTTCTTTGTTAGAATAGAATTTATGGTTATTGTTGTAAAAATGTAGAAAGATCATTTGCCAGTTCAATGATTTTTGCATGCACAATTCAGTGAGACTAATTACATCAATCATGTATGAATATCACAAGTATCTACTGCCAAATTTACCACTTGAGAGAAAATTTTTGGGAACCATATATCATCAGATAAGAGTTTGATATTCATAATATTAAAGAACCCTTTCAATTTAACAACAAAAGACAAACAACACAATCACAAAATAGACAAAGGACTTGAATGGACTTTTCACCAAAGAAGATATACAAATGTTCAGTAAGCACATGAAAACACATTTATCATCACTACTCACTGCCCATAAGAGCTCTGGTAGCATAGTGCCTAATGCACATGACTGCTAACCAGAAGGCTGGCAGTTCAAATTCACCAGTCACTCCTTGGAAGGAAGATTGGGCAATCTACTTCCATAGTGATACTGCCTCGGAAACCCAAGGAGGGGTTACTATGAGTCGGGTCCAACTCGATGGCAAACAACAACAACAACAACAACAACAACTCATTACCCATGGCCATCGAGTTCATTCTGACTCATAGCAATCCTATAGGGCAGGGTACTACTGTCCCCAATGGTTTCCAACACTATAATAGGTTTTACAGAAGCAGATTGTCTAAGTTACAAGCAGGATGTTCTTTGCCCAGAGAGAGATTCCTTGTGTTAACATACCCAAAGTACAGGAGACAAATCTCTCCTTCCTCACTTCTAAAGAACATGCTGACTATACGTCTTCCAAGATTTATTTGTTTGTTTTTTCTGGCAGGCTGCCCAAGGTGTATTCAGTTTCCTTCACCAATGCCATAATGCAAATGCATCAATTATTCTTCAGTCTTCCTTTTCTATTGTCTAGCTTTTATGTGTATGTGAGGTGACAGAGAATACCACAGCTTTTGTCAGGCACACGCTAGTCCTCAGAGTGACTTCTTTGCTTTTTAACACTTAAAATAGTTCTTTTGCATCAAATTTTCCCAAGATAATATGTCACTTGATGTCTTTTTTTTTCTTTTTAATATTTTATTGTGATTTGGGTTCAAATTTACAAAGCAGATTCATTTTATTCACAACAGTTCATGCACATTCGTTATCATGGCCCTAATTATAATCTCCAATCATGAAAAGCTCTCATCTCATCTCCTCCCTGTGATTATTCCTTCCCTGTGCCCTTCTAATCTATTCCTTCCTGTCTGTCCAGGTTTCCCTCTAGGTAAATGCTGCCCTTCTGATGTGTCATGGTTGATTGATCTAGGGGGTGTATCTCTCTAGGGTAAGTGTGTGCATCTATCTCCCTGGGGTAGGTGTTCTGCTTGTGGGTCTTTATATTGTTTGGCTTAGAGTTAATCCATGGAAGTGAGTCCAGTTCCAGACCCAAAGGATAACCCAGGGCCATAATCTTCTGGGTTCTACCAATCTCTATCTGACCAGTACTTCTAGTTATTCTATTGAATTTTGTTCCACATTTTTCCTCCCACTCTACCCAGGGGCTCCAATTTTGATCACTCTCTGAATGGTTGGGATTGGTAGCTGGGCACCATCTAGTTTTGTTGTTCTCAGGATTGTGAAGGCTTAGGTCCTCATGGTCCATCATATCCTTGGACTTATTGTTTCCAAATGACTTTGATTTTCTTCATTCTTCTTTGCTCCAGAGAACAATAGCTGCATATTAGATGCCTGCTTGATAGCTTTTAATACCTCAGTTGTTACTCACCAAAGTAGGATGTAGAACAAGACTTTTATATACTATGCTGTGTCAATTGAGTCTGATGTCCCCCAAGACTATGGTCCTGAGCCCATAGGCCTGGTAACTCTCTTCCTCAAGGTGTTTAGTTCTCTCTGAGAAGATACTCCAAACTTGTTTGTTATTTCTGTAATCTATATGGACATTTTTGTAGCACAAGTACATATGTAAGATTATTATCAGCCAAATCTATCCTTGATCTTGGGCACATTCCTGTTTGCGTTCTCACACCTGATCTTCTCACTTGTCTATGCATTTACTCATAGCCTAATGTTTGCTGCCACTGGTAATGCACTATTGTGCATGTAATAGTATTTGTCTATGTTGTCTATATATTTTATATATGTTTCTGTGTCTTCCTTTTTCTGTCATTGCACTGTTCACAAACTTTTTATATTGCCTTTCCCTTACCCAAATCAACATGTGACTCTTAACTAGGAAAAAATTTTCTCTCCCCTTCACTCTCATCCCCTGTAACCAACAAACAGTATTTCCTTCCCTGTGTAAACCTTTCCTTGACTTTTTACAATAATGGACTCATAAGATATTTATCCTTCTGTGATTGACTTATTTTACTCAGAATAATGTCCTCCAAATCCATCTATATTGTGAGGTGATGGATGGGTTCTTCATTATTCTTTAATGTCGCATAGTATTCCATTGTGTGAATGTACTATAGTTTGGTTATCCATTCATCTGTTGATGAGCGCTTAGGTGATTTCCATCTCTTTGCTATAGTGAATTGGGCTGCAATGAACATGGATGTGCATATATCTATTCATGCCCTGGATCTCACCTTTTTAGGATGTATTCCTAGTAATGGAATTGTTGGATCAAATAGTATATCTATTTTCAATTTTTTAAGGAAACACCATACTATTTTCCACAGTGGTTGTACCATTTCTCAGTCCCATCAGCAGTGTGCAAGTGTTCCAATCTTTCCATACCCTTGTCAGCATTTGTTATTTTCTGTCTTGTTGAGCTTTGCTATTATTGCTGGAGTGAGATGATATCTTGTTGTTGTTTTGATTTGCATCTCTCTAATGGCTAATGATCACAAGCATCCTCATGTATTTGCTGACCACCTGTATATCTTCTTTAGTGAAGTGTCTGTTCATGTTCATTGCCTATTTTTGAATTGGATTGTTTGTGTTTTTGGTGTTGAGCTTTTGAAGTTTTCTATAAATTTGAGATAAGTCCCTTGTCAGATATGTCATAAAACTAAACCAAACTCACTGCCATCGAGCTGATTCAACTCACGGCAACCCCTCTGTGGGTTTCCAAGGCGGTATCTCTACAGAAGTAGATTGATCAGTCTTCTTTCCAAGGAGTGACTGGTGCATTTGAACCCCCAGACTTCTGGTTAGTAGTCAAATGCCTTAAGCATTATTCCACCATATCTCCCAGCACAGCATCAAAGATAAAATTGGGGCAAACCTAGGGGCCCTAATTTATGGCATAAATAGACTATCAAGTATAACCCAAAATGCACAAGCAGCTGAAGAGAAACTTGATGACTTTGAACCTTCTGAAAAATTTATTCTTATGTGCATAGAAAGACTTCTGCAAAAGGGTAAAACAAGAACCTATAGATTGGAGGCTGGGGGAAGGGATATATATATACATAGATAAAGATATATCATAACCAAATATTTTTTCCAGTGTTTTGTCAATTTTGTTAATCTTTCTGAAGAACCAGCTTTTTAATTAATTTATTTATTTTTATTGTGATTTGGGTGAAAGTTTACAGAGCAAATTCATTTTCCATACAGCAGTCCATACGCATTTTGTTTCATGACCTTGACTGCAATTCCCCACCATGTAACAGCTCTCTTCCTATTTCCTTCCTGTGGTTACTTCTTCTCTATGTCCTTCCCTCTTGTGCATTCCCACCCCTCAAGCTATCTCCCTGTGTACACACTGCCCTTCTGTTCTCCCACAATTGATCACTCCAAAACTGTATTGACCTGGGGTGAATATTTACCCCATATGCCTCTCTATTTTTGGCTAGAAGCCACAGGAGTAAGTTCAGTTCAAGACCTGAAAGAGAACTAGGAGCCATAGTCTCAGAGGTTTCACCAGGCTCTTTTAGATCAGAAAATCTGGTCTTCATTTATATATTTCTTTATTTATTTTATGATTTTGAGGTTTGATCCGCATTGTTCTCCCACTCTATCCAGGATCTCCTGCACTGGTTCCCTTCTGAGTGCTTGACAGAAGTAACTATCTAGTTCTTCTGGTCTTATTGTTAAATAGGCTGAGGATCACATGGTCTAATAGTCACTTGGACTAATTGTTTCCCTGTATCTTTGGCTTTCTTCATTTCCCTTTACACTGAATGAGGAGAGGCCTATTGCTGCATCTAAATGGCTACTTGTAAGCTTTTAAGTCCACAGTTGCTGCTAACCAAAGTAGGATGTAGAACAATGTTTCTGTGTAATATGTTATGCCAATTGAGCTTGATGTCCCCTATAACCATGGTCCAGAGCCCTCTGCTCCGAACTACTCACTGCTTCAGGGAAGCTAGCTGTGGCCAAGAAGCCACCACAACCTTGCCCTTTGTCACCTTTACTATATACCCAGATACTCTTTTTTTTTTTTTTTTTAAGAACTAAAAAGATATAATTTATTTAAAAAATTATTATATGTACATAAATATATTTCAATACATGAAAGTGTGGACATAACAACACAATATATAACATGTAACCAAATCAAACACCCTGCCATTGAGTTGATTCTGACCCATAGTGACCTTATAGGACAGAGTAGAACTGCCTTATAGGGTTTCCAAGGCTAAATATATTTTTTTATTTATTTTTATTTTTTGCAGAATTCCCTCCCCTCCCTGCCCACCCCTAGTAACCAATGACAAAATTTCCTTCCATATATAAAACTTTCCTTGACATTTTATAATAATGAACTAATACAATATTTGCCCTGTGACTGACTTATTTCACTCAGGATGATATCTTCCAAGTTGATCCACATTATGCAATGTTATGCAGATTCTACATTATTCTTTAATGTTGCATAGTATTCCATTGTGTGTATGTACCATAGTTTGGTTATTCATTATTTTGTTGATGGGAACCTAGGTTGTTTCCATCCTTCAGCTCATATAAATAGTGCTGCAATGAAAATGGAGCTGTAAAAATCTGTTCTTGTCCTGGCTCTCACTTCCTTAGGATATATATCTAGTAATGGAATAGCTGGGTCAAATGGTATTTCTAATTGCAACTTTTTAAGGAATTGCCACAGTGCTTTCCGCAGTGGTTGTATCATTTGACAATCCCAGCAGTGTATGAGAGTCCCAATCTTTCCACACCCTTGTAAGCATCTGTTATTTTCTGTCTTGTTGAACTTTGCTATTAGTGCTGGGACAAGATGGTATCTCATTGTTGTTTTGATTTGCATCTCTCTAATGGCTAATGATCATGAACATTTCTTCACGCGTTTGTTGGTCACCTGAATATCCTTGCGGTGGTTGTTTGTTTGTCAACTTGGCTAAGCCTGGTTGAGTAGATGGGCAGCTAGATGTAATATTCCACATGATGAAACTGGTAACCAACTCCCTGGTAGAATCTACTGTGATCAGCTGAGTAGCTGCTTTTGGGATGTGGCTTGCTTTCTGTATATAAGAAACAGCTTTGGGAATGGTCTCCAGATATGGCACGCTTGAACCCTGTATGTAGCCATGTCATTGTTCAGCAATCTGCCATGCTTTTCCAACCTTGGGACTTCCAATGGTCTTGAATTAATGGTCTGCTATGTGGTTAGGTAATATCAGGACTATGACCTTTTACTCGGCGACCTTGGGCTTGTCAATCTCAGCAGCTGTCTGAGTGAAGAAAATCCTCTAGCTCCAGTGGGCCAGGAGCAGGAGGCAGAGCTAAAGCCAAGGTTGAGGGGCTTTCACCCATCCCCTAGAGCCTGGCACTTTGAACTCAGACTTACTGCCTCCAAACTGTAAGAGAATAAATTCCTGTTTCTTCAAGCCATCCCGTTCATGATATATTCTTGTCAGAGCTGCACTAGGTAACTAGAACAGAATATGGTACCAAGAGTATGGTGCTGCTCAGACTGGTACCTAAATTGTGGAAACAGCAGTGGAGTGCATCCTTCACCTGAGACCCAGGCAGATAGACCCTGTCACATGGCATGAGAGATGGCAGGAGTAGAGCCAAGAGAACTGGCATGAGACAGCAACAGCCTTACCAATCCATGGAGGAGAAAGCTGGGTGCCACTGTGCAGGCAGCTTCCTGGAAGAGTGGGTTGCCTTTGGGCATTAATTGGTGGAAGACACCAGCATGAAATGGAGTATCAAGTTGGCCAGCCCATGGAGCAAGAAAGCTGAGTGGTTTGGGAGCAGGAATATTTCCAGCAGAGTGAATTGCCTTTGGCATTAATTGGCAGAAGTGGAGAGTCCAAGGAAATGGGAAGCAGAGCTGCCTCAGCCTCAAGGGTAGGACAATGGTGGAACCACCACAGCCCCCTAGATTTCAAAAAGCCAGACCTTCACTAACTTGGTTCTGGAGTGTGGGGCTACTCATTCATGTGAGCCAGTGGGATGGAGCTATAATCACTACCCAAGAAAGAGGGGGCAGGGCTGCCATGCCCAAGTAGATAAAGGAATGGGGCCCAGCAGGCCAAGGGGGTGAGGTCATCACTCCGGAACTAGGGGACTGGAGTCACTCAGTGAAGAGATTTGTACAGATACCACCCAGTGAAGATCTGTACAGGTGCCAAGTTGACAAGAGGTGGAATTGTGGTGGTTAAGTTTGTGTGTCAACTTGGCTAGGCCTGGTTGAGTGGCTGGGTAGCTGGATGTAGTATTCCCCATGATGAGCCTGGTAATCAACTCCCTGGTGTAATCTGTGAGCAGCTGAGTAGCCGCCTTTGGGTACGTGGTCTGATTCCCGGATATAAGAAACAGCTTTGGGAATAGTCTCTAGCTTATCACACATTTGAACTCTGCATGTAGCTGTATCATTGTTCAGCAGTCTGCCATGCTATACTGACCTTGGGACTTCCAATGGTCTTGAATTAATGGTCTGCTATGTGGTTAGGTAATATCAGGACTATGACCTTTTACTCGGCGACCTTGGGCTTGTCAATCTCAGCAGCTGTCTGAATGAAGGAAAGCCTCTAGCTCCAGTGGGCCAGGAGCAGGAGGCAGAACTGAAGCCAAGGTTGAGGGGCTTTCACCCATCCCCTAGAGCCTGACATTTTGAACTCAGACTTAATGCCTACAAACTGTAAGAGACTAAATTTCTGTTTCTTCAAGCCATCCCATTGTGGTATATTCTTGTCAGAGCTGCACTAGGTAACCAGAACAATCCTCCTTGGTGAAGTGTCTATTCATGTCTTCTGCCCATTTTATATTTAGATTGTTTGTCTTTTTGTTGTTGAAGTGTTGGACTTTTCCATAAATTTTAGAGATAAGTCCTTCGCAGATATGTTGTTGCTGAATATTTATTCCCAATCTGTAGGGTCTCTTTTTGCTCTTTTGAAGAAGTCTCTTGGGGCACATAAAAGTTTAATTTTTAGAAGGTCCCACTCATCTATTTTATCTTCTGCTGTTTGTGCAGTTTGGATTATGCTTGACAGCCTATTTATGCCATATATTATTGTTGTTGTTATGTGCTGTCGAGTTGGACCCGACTCATAGCAACCTCTCTTTGTTTTCCAAGGCAGTATCACTACGGAAGTAGATTGCCCCATCTTCCTTCCAAGGAGGCCCTTAAATTTGCCCCAATTTTTTCTTTGATGAACTTCACAGGTTTAGGTTTCACATTTAAGTCTTTGACCCTTTGGGAGTTACTTTTTGTGTATGGTGGGAGGTATGGATCTTGTTTCATTACTCTGTAAATGGATATCCAGTTTTTCCAGCACCATTTGTTAAAGAGACAATCTTTTCACCATTTAATGAATTTCAGCTCTTTGTCAAAAATCAGCTGACCATAGGTCAATGGATCTATTTCTGAGTTTTCAATTCTGTGCCTCTGGTCTATGATTCTGTCATTATACTAATAACAGGCTGTTTTGACTACTCTGGCTGTATAGTAGATTTTGAGATACAGGAGTGTGAGCCTTCCTACCTTCTTCTTCTTCTTCAAGAATGCTTTGCTTTTTTTGAGGTCTCTTTCCTTTCCATTTAAAATTAGTGTTTGGTTTTTCCAAATCCTTAAAGAATATTGATGGAATCTGGATTGGGATTGCATTGAATGTATAGATTGCTTTGGGTAGTATTGACATTTTCACAATGTTCAGTTTGCCTATCCATGAGCATGGTAATGTTCTTCCATTTGTGTAGATCCTTTATGTTTTTGTGAAGTAGTGTTTTGTTTTTTTCTTAGCACAGGTTTTTTGTGTCCCTAGTTGACTGCTAACCAGAAGGCTGACAGTTCAAACCCACCAGCCACTCCTTGGAAGGGAGATGGGGCAATCTACTTCCATAGCGATACTGCCTCGGAAACCCAAGGAGGGGTCACTATGAGTCAGGTCCGACTCGACGGCACATAACAACAACAACAACAACAAGTGAGATTTATTCCAAATTATTTTATTTTTTTGTTGTTGCTATTGTAAATGGTCCTGGAGCAAGCCTAAAAGATGGGAAGTCCAAAAGGCAGCCCTGTGTAGTTTGGGACTCACTTAAAAGGGCATGTGGCCTGAAAGGCAACTCCATGTACTTTTGGGTTTTTTAAGGGTGGCCAGGAAGTGAGTAGAGTGGTAGAAACAACTAAGGGAAATGAACTTGTCTGTCAGTTTGTCATCCTGAGGTGGCTTGCATGTTGCTATGGGGCTGGAGGCTATGGCATTGGTGTGGCAAATGCTAGCAGTGTTACTCATGTGGACAGGTTTCTGCAGAGCTTCCAGAATGAGACAGACTCGGAAGAAGGAAGAAACCATCCACTTCTCAAAGAATTGGCCAGTGAAAACCTTATGAATAGCCGTGAAACGTTGTCTGATATATCATTGAAAAACTTTATGAATAGCCCTGCAACATTGTTCAATATAGTGCTGAAAGATGAGCCCATCAGATTGGCAGGCACTCAAAATACAAGTAGGGAAAAGCTGACTCCTCAGAGTAGAGCTGACCTTAATGATATGGATGGAGTAAAGCTTTCGGGACCTGCACTGGCTGATGTGGCATGAGTCAGAATGAGAAGAAACAGCTGCAAACATCCATTAATAATCAGAACATGGAATATATGAAGAATGAATCTATGAAAATTAGAAGTTGTCAAAAATGAAATGGAATGAAAAAAGATCAGTATCTTAGGCATTAGTCAGCTGAAATGGAATGGTTTTGGCCATTTTGAATCAGACAACCATATGATCTACTATACTGGGAATGACAAACTGAAGAGGAATGGTGTGGCATTCATTATCACAGAGCATGTGCAAGATCTATCCTGAAGTACAATACTGTCACTGATAGGATAATATTCATGTGCCTACAAGGATGACCAGTTACTACTACTATTATTAAAATTTATGCACCCACCACCAAAGCCAAAGATGAGGAAATTGAAGAATTTTACCAACTCCTGCAGTCTGAAATTGACCAAACATGCAATCAAGATATGTTGATTATCAGTAGTGACTGGAATGTGAAAGTTGGAAACAAACAAACAAACAAAAAAATCACTGATAGTTGGAAAATATGGCCTTGGAGATAAAAATAACACTGGAGATTGCGTGATAGAATTATACAAGACCAAAGACTTATTCATTACAAATACCTTTTTTTTCAACAACATGAATGGTGGCTATACACAAAGATGTCATGAGTTGGAATACACAGGAATCAGATTGACTACATCTGTGGCAAGAGGCAATGGAGAAGTTCAATACCTTCAGCCAAAACAAGACCTGGAGCTGATTGTGGAACAGACCATCAACTGCTCGTATGGACGTTTCAGTTGAAGCTGGAGACAATTAAAACAAGTCCACGAGGGCCAAAATATAACCTTGATAATACCCCTCCTGAATTTAGAGACAATCTAAAAAATGGATTTGGTGCATTCAACACCATGACTGAAAACCAGAAAAATTGTGAGATGACATCAAGAACATCATCCATGAGGAAAGCAAGAAGTCACTAGAAATATAAGAAAGGAAAAAAAGACCAAAATGGATGTCAGAAGAGACTCTGAAACTTGCCCTTGAGGGGAGAGTAGCTAAAGAAAATGGAAGAAATGACAAGATTAAAGAGCATAACAGAAGATTTCAAAGATCAGTTAAAGAAAACAAAGACAATTATAAAGAAATGTGCAAAGACCTAAAGTTAGAAAACCAAAAGAGAAGAACATTCTCTGCATTTCTCAAGCTGAAAGAACTGAAGGAAAAAATAACCCTTGAGTTGTAATATTGAAAGATTTTATGGGCAATATACTGAAAGCTGCAGGAAACATCAAAAGAAGATGGAATGAATACACTGGATCACAGTCCCCCCAAAAAATTGGTCAATGTTCATCCATTTCAGCAGGTGGCATATGATTAAGATCCAATGGTATTGAAGGAAGAAGTTGAGACTGCACTCAAGGAATTGGCAAAGACCAAGGCTCCAGGGATTGATGGAATATCCATAGAAATGTTTCAACAAATGGATGCTTTGCTGGAGGTACTTACTCGGCTATGCCAAGAGATTTGGAAAACAGCTACATGGCCAACTGACTGGAAGAGGTCCATATTTGTAAACCATTCCAAAGAAAGGTGATCCTACAGAATAAGGAATAAAGTGTCAAACAATATCACTAATATCGCATGCAAGTACAATCTTACTCAAGGTAATTAAAAAATGGTTGCAGCAGTATATTGACAGAGAATTTCCAGAAATGGAAGCTGGATTCAGAAGAGGACATAGAATGAGAAATATCATTGCTGATATCAGATGGATCTTAACTGAAAGCAAAGAATACCAGGAAGATGTTTACTTATGTTTTATCAACTATGCAAAAGCATTGGATTATGTGGATCATAATAAATTATTGATAACATTGAAAAGAATGGGAATTCCAGAACACATAATTGTACTCATGAGAAACACATAAATCAGGAGGCTGTCATTTATAAAGAACAAGGGGATACTGCATGGTTTAAAATCAACAAGCAAGTGTATCAGGGTTGTACCCTTTCACCATAATTATTCAAACTGTATGCTGAGCAAATAATCCAAGAAACTGGATTATATGAAGAACTTGGCATCAGGATTGGAGGAAGACTCATTAACAACCTACGCTATGAAGATGACACACTTTGCTGAAAGTGAGGATGACTTGAAGCACTTACTGATAAATATTGAAGACTACAGTCTTCAGTATGGATTACACTACAATATAAAGAAAACAAAAATACTCACAACTGGACCAATAAACAGCATCACAATAAATGGAGAAAAGATTGAAGTTGTCAAGGACTTCATATTACTTGGTTCCACAATCAACACCAATGGAAGCAGCAGTCAAGACATCAAACGATGTATTGCATTGTGCAAATCTACTGCAAAAAGGCCTCTTTCAGGTACTGAAGAGCAAAGATGTCTCCTTGAAGAATAAGGTGCACCTAACCCAAGCCACAGTATTTTCAATCACCTCTTATGCATGTGAGAGCTGAACAATGAATAAGGAAGACTGAAAAAGAGTTGATGTTTTGGAGTTGTGGTGTTGGCAAAGAATACTGAAAGTACTATGGACTGCTAAAAGAACTAACAAATCTGTCCTGGAAGAAGTACAGCAAGAATGCTCCTTGGAATCAAGAATGGCCAGACTTCATCTCACCTATTTTGGTCATGTTATCAGAAGGAACTATTCCCAGGAGAAGGATACCATACTTGGTAAAGTGGAGGGTCAACGAAGAAGGGGAAGGCCCTCAATGAGATGGATTGATACAGTGGCTGCAATGATGGGCTCAGGTATAGCAAGGATTGTGAAGCTGGCACAGAACTGGACAATGTTTTGTTCTGTTTTGCATAAGGTGGCTATGAGTCAGACACCTAAGACAATAACAACATTGTAAATGGTATTGATTTCCTTTTCAGCAATCTCTTTGCTGTTGTAGAAGAATCCAACTGATTTTTGTATGTTGATCTTGTGTCTTGCCATTATGCTAAATCTCTCAATTTGTTCCAGTAGTTTTTTTTTTTGTTTGTTTGTTTTTTGCTGAGTCTCTTGGATTTCCTAAGTATGTTGTTGTTGTTGTTATGTACCATTGAGTCGGACCCGACTCATAGTGACCCCTCCTTGGGTTTCCGAGCCAGTATCACTACGGAAGTAGATTGCCCCATCTTCCTTCCGAGGAGTGGCCAGTGGGTTTGAACCGCCAGCCTTCTGGTTAGCAGTCAAGTGCCTTAGGCACTATGCTACCAGAGCTCCCTTCCTAAGTATAGGATCATATCATCAGCAAATTGGGGTAATTTAACTTCTTACTTACAAATTCCAATGCCTTTGATTTCCCTTTCTTGCCTATTGCACTGGCTAGGACTTCCAATATAATGCTAAATAGAAGTGGTGATAGAGGGCATCCTTGTCAGTTCCTGTTTGCATCCTTGTCTGGTTTCCTGGTTTCTGTTTGCAAGGGTTTCAGTCTCTCTCCATTGAGAATAATGTTGGCTGTTGGTTTTGCATGTTGTTGTTAGGTGCCTTCGAGTCGGACCTGACTTATAGTGACCTCTCCTTGGGTTTCCAAGGCAGTATCACTACGGAAGTAGATTGCCCCATCTTCCTTCTGAAGAGTGGCTGATGGGTTTGAACCATTAGCCTTCTGGTTAGCAGTCAAGTGCTTTAGGCACTACGCTACCAGAGCTCCCAAATATACCCTTTATCCTGTTGAGGAATTTCCCTTCTGTTCCTATTTTGCTGAGAGTTTTGATCAGGAAAAGATGTTGGATTTTATCAAATGCCTTTTCTGTATCAATTAATATGATCATGAGGTTTTTTTCCTTTGTTTTATTTATGTGATAGATGATGTTGAATGTTTTTTGACTGTGGAACCATCCTTACATACCTGGTATGAACTCCACTTGATCATAATGTAATATTTTTTGGATATGTTGTTAGAGTCTTTTGGCTAGGCTTTGGTTGAAGATTTTTGCATCTATATCCATGAGGGATATTGGTCTGTAGTATTCCTTTTCAGTAATATTTTTGCCTAGTTTTGGAACCAAGGTTTTGCTTGCCTCTTAAAATGAATTTGGGAGGATTCTGTCCTTTTCTATGTTCTGGAATAGTTTGAGTAGGATTTGTGTCAGTTTTTCTCTGAGTGTTCAGTAGAATTCTCCAGTGAAACCATCTGGGCCAGGGCTTTTTTGTTGTTGTTGTTGTTGTTTTTAATAACCTGTTCAATTTCTTCTTTTGTTATGGGTCTGTTCAAATTTTCCACCTTAGTCTGTATTAGTTTAGGTAAGAAGTATATTTCTAGAAATTTGTCCATTTCTTCTAGATTTTCAAGTTTGTTGGAGTACGATTCTTCATATACACTGCCATTGAGTTGGATCCAACTCATAGCCACCCCTCCTTGGATTTCCGAGATGGTATCACTACAGAAGTAGTTTGCTCAACCTTCCTTCTGAGGATTGGCTGGTGGGTTTGAGGCACCATCTTTCTGGTTAGCAGTCACCACACTTAAGCCTTAAGCACTACACCACAATTCTTCATAGTCTCCTGATATTATCCTTTTAATTTTTGTTGTTTATATTGTGATGTAGCCCAATTCATTTCTTATTTGTGTTATTTGTATTCTCTCCCTCTTTTCCTGTGATAAATGTTCCAGTGGTTTGTCAATTTTATTAATCTTTTCAAAACACCAACTTCTAGTCTTGTTGACTAGTCTTGTTGATTTTTTCTATTGTATTTCTGTTTCCTATTTCATTTATTTCTGTTTGAATCTTTATTATGTCTTTTCTTCTAGTGACTGCAGTTTTTTTTTTTTTTTTTTTTTTGCAGCTGTTTCTCTATTTGGAGATGTTGGGTTAAGGTGTTGATTATGTGATTACGGCTCTTCTCTTTTTTTGATGTATGCATTTATTGCTCTCAATTGCTCTCTAATCAGTGCTTTTGCTGTGTCCCAAAGACTTTAGCATGTTGTGTTTTCATTCTCATTTAATTCAAGGAATTTTTTTAATTTTATTTTTTATTTCTTCTATTACCCGGTTGTTTTAAAGAGAGTGTTATTTGGGTTCCATGTGTTTGCTCTTTTGCTCTTGATTTTCCTATTGTTCATTTCTAATTTTGTAGCATTGCATTTTGAGAAGATGTTTTTCAGTATTTCAATGTTTTTAAATTTATTAAGGCTTGCTTTATAGCGTAACATATGGTTGATTCTGGATATATCCCATGTGCACTGGAAAAGAATGCATATTTTACTGTTATTGGGTGAAGAGCTCTGTAGATGTCTGTAAGGTCCAGTTGTTGGATTGCATTGTTTTGTTCTTCTGACTCTTTGTTGAGTTTCTTTCATTTTGTTTTATCTTTCATTGAAAGTTGTGTATTAAAGACTCCCACTGACTGTGGAGTCATCTATTTGTCTTTTCAGTTCTGTTAAAGTTTGATTTATGTATTTTAGGTTTTTTCATTGGGTGCATAAATATTTATTATAGTTATCTCTCTTGTTCAATCGATCCTTTAATCATTATATAATGTCCCTCCTTGTCTCTTTTGGCAGTTTTTTTTTTTTTTTTCCTTAAATTCAATTTTATCAGAAAATAATATTGCTATTCCTGCTCTTTTATGAGTGCCATTAGCTTAATATATCATTTTTCAACATTTGATTTTTAGTCTATTTTTTTCTTTGCTCTACAGTGTGTCTCTTATAGACAGCATACTAATAGGTCATGTATTCTGTCTTTGAATGGTGCATTTTATACATTTACATTCAGTGTAATTATTGACTAGTATGAATTTGTTGCTGTCATTTTGTTATGTGTTTTTTCATGGTGTTGCTGATTTCTTTGTTCCATATAATTTTCTGTGTTGAGCTCATTTTGTTTATGAATTATGTTATCAGTTCCTTCATTGCTATTTTTTTAGTATTTGCTAAATTTTTGTGCTTGTCTTTTTTTATTTTGATGTGAAATTTGTCATTTTTCTTTGAGTTTACTCTGTGATTTATAATTTTCTTCCCAAGTTTAGAACTGTCTGTTCTATCTTGCAATTGTCTTGCCTTCCTAAGCATTTAGAAGTTCTGTAACAACACAATTTTTTCCCTTGTTTTGGTTTGTAGTTGTGCTCCTTTGCCAATTCGTGTCTCTGGTTCCCTGTTTATAATCTTATAAGCTTATTTACTTTGGATATTTCCATACCACATTGATTTCTGCATTATGCCATCATGTGTGTTGATGTTGTTGTTGTTAGGTGCCATTGAATCATCTCCAACTCATAGAGATCCTATGCACAGCAGAAAAGAACACTGCCTGGTCCTGTGCCTGCTCCATGATCCTTGCTATACTCGATCCCATTGCTGCTGTCACCATGTCAACCCATCTTGTTGAGGGTCTTCCCCTCTTTCGTTGACCCTCCATCTTACCAAACATGATATCCTTCTCCAGGGAATGGTCCCTTCTGACAACATGGCCAAAGTAGGTGAGACAAAGTCTGGCCATTCTGGCCTCCAAGGAGCATTCTTGCTGCACTTACTCTAGGACAGACCTGTTAGTTCTATTAGCAGTCAATGGTACTTTCAGCAGTCTTTGCCAACACCACAGCTCAAAAGCATCAATTCTTTGGTCTTCCTTATTCATTGTCCAGCTCTCACATGCATATGAGGTGATTTAAAATGTCATAACTTGTGTCAGGCACACCTTAGTCCTCAAGGAGGCATCTTTGCTCCTCGGTGCTTGAAAGAAGTCCCTTGCAGCTGATTTGCCCAGTGCTATACATTGTCTGATGTCCTGACTGCTGCTTCCATTGGCATCAATTGTAGAATCAAGCAATTTGAAGTCTTTGACAACTTCAATCTTTTCTTCATTTATCGTGATGCTGCATATAGATCCAGTTGTGAGGATTTTTGTTTTCTTTAGATTGAGATGTAATCCAATCTGTACTCCTCAATCTTCATCAGGAAGTACTTCAAGTCATCCTCACTTTCAATGAGCAAAGTTGTGTCTTCAGTGTATCACAGATTGTAATGATCCTTCCTCTAATCCTGATGCCACATTCTTCTTCATATAGTCTAGCTTCTCTGATTATTTGCTCAGCATACAGATTGAATAAGTATGGTGAAAGAATAAAACTCTGATGCACTCCCTTCTTTATTTTAAACCATGCAGTCTTCCCTTTTTCTATTTGAATGACAGCCTCCTTGTGTATGTACAGGTTCCTTATGAGTACAATTAAGTGTTCTGAAATTCCCATTTTTCTTAATGTTATCCACAATTCGTTAGGATCCACACAATCAAATGCTTTTGCATAGTCAATAAAACACAAGTAAACATCTTTCTGGTGTTTGCTTTGAGCCAAGATCCATCTGACATCAGCAAAGATATTCCTCGTCCCATGTCCCCTTCTGAATCCAGCTTGTACCTCTGGAAGTTCTCTGTCAATACTGCTGCAATCATTTTTGAATTATCTTCAGTAAGATTTTACTTTCATGTGATATTAATGACATTGTTAGATAATTTCCACATTCTGTGGGATCATTTTTCTTTGGAATGAGTACAAATATGGATCTCTTCGAGTCAGTTGGCCAGGTAGCCAAATTTTTTGGCATAGCTGAGTAAGTGCCTCCAGCAGGGTATCTGTTTGTTGAAACATCTCAGTGGATATTCCATCAATTCCTGGGGCTTTGTTCTTTGCTGATTCCTTCAGTGGAGCTTTGACTTCTTCCATCAATACCATTGGTTCTTGAACATATGCTACCTCCTGAAATGGATGAAGATTGACCAGTTCTTTTTGCTTCAGTGACTCTGTGTATTCCTTCCATCTTCTTTTGATGCTTTCTACATCAAATTCAATTCAATCAAATACATTCAATATTTTGCCCATAGAATCTTTCAATATTGCAATTTGAGGCTTAATTTTTTTTCCTCAGTTCTTTGACCTTGAGAAACACTGAGCCTGTTCTTCCCTTTTGGTTTTCTAACTTCAGGTCTTTGCACATTTCATTATAGTAATTGATTTGTCTGCTTGAGCTGCTCTTTGAAATCTGTTCAGCTTTTTTTATCTTGTCATTTCCTCCTTTTGCTTCTGTTACTCTCACTCAAGGGCAAGTTTCAGAGTCTCTTCTGGCATCTATCTTGGTCTTTTCTTTCTTTCTTGTAATTGTAATGACCTCTTGCATCATGGATGATGCTCTTGATGTCATCCCACAATTCTTCTGGTTTTCAATCATTGGTGTTTAATACATCAAATCTATTCTTTAGATGGTCTCTAAATTCAGGAGGGATATATTCAAGGTCATATTTTGTCTCTCATGGACTTGTTTTAATTGCCTTCAACTTCAATTTGAACTTTCATATGAGCAGTTGATGGTCTGTTCCACAATCAGCTCCTGGACTTGTTTTGGCTGAAGATTTTGAGCTTTTCCATTGCCTCTTGCCACAGATATAGTCAGTCTGATTCCTATGTACTCCATCTGTCAAAGTCCACATGTATAGCTGCCATTTGTGTTGTTGAAAAAAGGTATTTGCAAAGAATAAGTCATTGGTCTTGCAAAACTCTATCATGCGATCTCCAGCATTATTTCTGTCACCAAGGCCAAAGTTTCTAACTACCAGTGATTCTTCTTTGTTTCCAACTTTTGCATTCCAGTCACCAGTGATAATTAACATATCTTGATTGCATGTTCAGTCAATTTCAGACTGCAGAAGTTGATAAAAATCTTCAATTTCCTCATCTTTGGCTCTGGTGGTTGGTGCATAAATTTGAAAAATAGTAGTATTAATGGGTCTTCCCTGTAGGTGTATTGATATTATCCTATCACTGACAGCACTGTACTTCAGGACAGATTTTGAAACATTCTTTGTGATGCCTTATCATTTCTCTTCAAATTGTCATTCCTGGCATAGTAGACCATGTGGTTGTCTGATTCAAAATGGCCAAAACTGGTCCATTTCAGCTCACTGATACACGTATCGATGGTGAGTTGTTATTTGCTATTGTCGGATCTCTGTCCAAATGACTCCCTTTAACATCTCTTGTAAGGTTGGTCTGGTTTAACAAATTTTCTTAATTTTGCTTATCTGGAAATCTCCTAATTCCACCTTCATTTATGAGGGAAAATTTTGCTGGGTATTTAATTCTTGGTTGGAATTGTTTACTTTCAGGGTTTTATATATATCATCCCATAGTCTTCTCATCTACATCATTTCTGCCCAGAAATCAGAGCTTAGTCTTATTGCTTGCCCTTTGTAAGTAATTTTTCATTCTTCCCATGCTGCTTTAAGGGTTCTTTCTTTGTCTATGATCTTGAAGAGTTTAATGTTGGTATGCTTTGGTGATTTTCTTTTGAGGTCTATCCTGTTTGGGGTTCATTGGACTTCTTGAATGGATATAGTCTCATCTTTCATCATATCTGGGAAATTCTTTTCAACAAGTTTTTGACTATTTTCTCTGTGATTTTCTCTCTTCCTGTTCTAGAATTCTAATTACACCTAGGTTATTCATTTTGATGGTATCCCATATAAATCTTAGGTTTTCTTCATTTTGTTTTGATCTTCTTTGTGTTTGATCTCTTTCCAAAGAAATATTGAGGTATTTGTCTTCAGTCTCACTAATTCTGTCATCCATTGATTAGATTCTATTGTTTTGCCCTTTCAATATGTTGTCTATTTCTGAAAATTTAGTATTAATCTTCTGGATTTCTATCTGTATTATTTCTAATTTATCATTTATTTTGTCATTTTGTTCTTATTGTCTTCCAAAAATTTTCTAGGGTTTTATCTATGTTTTCCTCAATTTTTTCAGTATTTTCCTTGATCTATCTCTCAGTCAATTGAAGGTACCTCAATATAATTCTTTTGAATTCCTTATTGGGGATTTCTAGTGCTGCTTCTATCTCAGGGATATGTTCTCAGTCTATATTCTGGTCCTTGATTTGTACTGCTCTTCTTTTTTGTGTGGACTGTGATGCTTTGTTTTCTCTGACAAATTGTGATGTATTTATATTTAATTGGTGATTGTACATTGGACTGATTCACCAAAGATTTTTGTTTCTCTTTTTTGTGTGGATGTATCTGAGTAAGCAGGGTACTGTGCTCCTAACAACAATTACAGGTTGAAGTGATTTGCCCAAGATTTTCTTTTTTTGTTTGTTTGTTTTTTGGATGCATCTGTTCGAGCAGGGTACTGTGCTCCTCTATTCACTACTTGGTGGCAATTATACACTCACCACCTGTCTTCTGGTGAGTATGATAGAGTATGAGAGTGGCTGCACAGATTTCTGTTAATTGTTTGTAAAGAGCAGTTAAGGGTGAGTCAGACTTATATTGGCTCTTGTATATCATTGACCAGTTGATGTAGAAGCAAATTGTGGCCCTCACTCAGTAGATGGGGCTGCAGGAGGTGCAGGTATTTTGGGGTCATATAGGTACGGTTGCTGTCTCCCACTCAGTTAGAGAAAAACAACAATCAAACAAACACCAAAAAAGTAAAAGCCAGAAGACAAAAAACACACACTTCATAAACACACAGGAACAATCAACAAAAAGAGAAAGAAAAAAAAAAAAAAGAGGAAATGCAATAAATGAGATGAAATATTTAAAGAAATACTTTAAATAGACAAAAGAAATATGAATAGAAGAAGAGGGGAAAAAAACACAACATCAGGGGAGGGGGAAAAGAGAAAAAGTTAGAGTAAGATAATAATTAAGGAAAATGGAAAAATGCAAAAAAGATAAATGAGGGATGGAGCAAATCACAACAAAGAAAAAAAATAGGAACAAGAAAAAGCTGAAAACTAGAACCTGGGAAGGGAAGAAGAGAGAATAAAAGTAAAAAAGGAAGAAGAAGAAGAAGAAGAAGAAGAAGAAGAAGAAGAAGAAGAAGAAGAAGAAGAAGAAGAAGAAGGAAACGAAGAAGAAGAAGAAGAAGAAAACAAACAAAAAACAAAAAGAAATAAGAAACCAAGAACAAATCTGGAGAGCGCAGGAGAGTGCAGAGCAACCAGGCTCCATCAGAGAACACAGACAGGGATGAAATTTCTACTGGCCCAGAAGCTGGGTGGGAGTGAGACACTGCAACACTCCATTCCCCAAGAGGTTGTGGGGTATAAGAGTAACAAGGAGAATATAGTACCTTTGCAATCCTCAGCCTCTAGCTGTCCATACTGTCCTTGGCAAGTGGAGCCTATTCTTAGGTCCCTGGAATCTGAAAGAATGCTGTCACTTTAAATATCCAAAAAGGTCTAACTGATTGTAAACATTCTAAATTGTTGTGCCCTCCAGACAGTCAAAAGTCCACAGTAAACTTTGTCTCCTTTGTGTTTCCCTTTTTAGTCACCACCAGTGTAGTCCTCCTTGCAGCAATTGGTGAGCAGGGCCAATTTTTAAGTTAATTCTTAAGTCCTATCACCAGTTGGCAACATCCAAATTGTCCATGCCATCAGGATCACTGACAATCCGCAGCTCCATTTATCTCCTTATTTTCATGCAGGTGCTTCTTCTAGTTGAACTATAGTCCACTTCTGATCCTTCCTTTCAAAGCTGAGGGCCCCAGGATTATATTCTGTATCTGTGTCAATTGTTTTCCCTTTTCTTTGTTGAAGAGGATCTGTGTAGTTTGTCTGCCTATTCCACCATCTTCATTATCTATCTCTTTAATTTTAGTGTCCATTTCCTGAATTTCTTATTGCTGATTTTCTATGATTTTTAATTGTGTATTTATTTTGTTGTTTTGTTCATGACTGATGTTCCTGAATTCTTCAATGGCATTGTCTGTCTTCTCATAATTTCTGTTTATGGTTCCTTTGGGCTCTTGGAGGGTGCCATATATATATATATATATATATATATATATATATATATATAAGCTCTGGTAGCATAGTGCCTAAGGCACTTGACTGCTAACCAGAAGGCTGGAGGTTCAAACCCACCATCCACTCCTCAGAAGGAAGATGGGGCAATCTACTGATACCGCCTTGGAAACCCAAGGAGGGGTCATTATGAGTCGGGTCCGACTAGACAGCACATAACAACAACAAATATATATATATACACACACACACACACACACACACACATATACATGTATATATGTGTATATATATATATATATATATATATATATATATAACTCCTTATCAGATGGCTTTATTCCTTGTTCTTCCTCGGGGAGATTTCTTAATTCTTTAGTTTGGACCCTTGTTTCCACTATCTTGTCCTGTTTTTTTGTTTGATTTGAAGTTGTCTGTTATTTCCTAGACATTTTGAAATTTTTGTCTTTATTTGATAAGTTATGTATCAATTTGTTTCACCTTGGTTTTATGTTTTACTCTGTTTTAATATATCTGTAAGTATGGAGCAGGTGTACTTCTTTGGTTGTTATCTTGGCTGTGCTGGGTTACTCTCCAGCTTTCTTTGTGTTGGTGGAGTAACTGGTGGGGATGTGAGTGCATATCTCTGTTCATCATAAACAGGAGTTTCAGTTGGGATGAGCAGGTGTTGTCCACCATCTGTCTTTGATACTGTGGCACAGGAGATATTGGTGTTACTGGTTTGATGGGTGAGGTTGTTGGTGTAGTAGCTATGGCTGACTAGTAGAGGGTTAATAAGTTCCTCACATTTAATGAGGCAGAGAAAAAAAATGAAGCTAAGGAAAAGGAGAGATGAAAAGATAATAAAAATAGATGATAAGAAATAGGGAAAGGTAAAAGAATATAAGAAAAAGAGAGAAAACAAAAGTGGGTAGGTGAGCGGGATGAAGGTTTGGTACATATGAAAGAAGACAAGGAGGTAAAGTGAGAAATGATCAGTCAGAAAGGAAGAGAAATTGGGTAAGAGGAAAGTAGAAAAGTGAAGGAAGGATAAGGTAATTAAGGAAGGACTTTTCTAGGTATGTTCAGCCAGCGGCCCTGGGATCTGGCTGTTGTGTCAGCATCTGCTCAATCATTGAGTACCCCTGTAGGAGAAAGGAGATTAGTGCAAGAAGTGACCTCCACATGAAGCACAGACAACAAAGATAAACTCTTTTACATATACATTACTGCATTGTCAGTGATAATAAACATTAATCTATGAGTCAATAGATGGGTAGACAGGCTGAATGATCAGGTGTATCTAGGCAAAAGAGAATATACCCATGACTATATATAAAGTTGGCAGACATTTCTACACACATTTTTGTATGTGCTGTAAACTTGTTAAAATATGTAAGACAGCTAACAAGGGGCAAAGTTATGATAACTTCTTGGCCACAGCCAACCAGCCTGAGAGAGTGAGTAGTTGGACCTGTGGGCTTGGATCCATGGTTGCAGAGCACATCAAGCTTAATTGGTATAACATACTACAAAAAATCATTGTTTCACATCCCACTTTGGTGAGTAGTGACTGAGGTCTTAAAAGCTTACAGGCAGCCATCTAATTTCAACAACAGGTTGCTCTTCATCCAGAGCAAAGAATAATGAAGAAAAACAAAGATAGCTGGAAACAATTAGTCCAAGGAATAGTAGACCATCCAATCTTCAGCCTATATGACCATGACACCAGAAGAACTTGATGGTATCTAGTACCATTGTCAACCACTCGGACAGGGATCATTCCAGGAGATCTTGGATAGAGTGGGAGAATAATGTGGAACAAAGCTCAAAATCATAACAATAAAATAAAATAAAAAGACCAGGTTTACTGGTCTGATAGAGCCTGGTGAGACCCCCAAGACTATGGCCCCTGGTTACCCTCCAGGCCTGGAATTGAATTCACTCCCATGGTTCCCAGCCAAATAATAGACAAGCATATATGGTGTAAATTATGGAAGGGCTGTGTTTGCACAAGGAGTTAGCTAGGGGTGGTGGTGGCATGAATGCATAAGAAAGGACATAGGGAAGAGGTAACGACAGGAAGGAAGTGGAGAATTGCCAATATCATGAAACATAATGTGTATGAACTGCTCTGTGGAAAATGAATTTGCTCTGTAAATTTTCATCCAAATCACAATAATAAATAAATGAAAAGTGACCTCCAGGAGAGAAAGCTAAAGCTTGTTTTTATGCTTAGTGTGAGATAGTTCAGCCAGTGCTGCTCTGTCTCGAGCAGCTAACAAGCTGGTGATGTTCAGTTGTCAGTCAAAACCCTGCAGTCCAATCACTAGCCACCCTGAAGAGGAAAGGACAGCCCTCCTTCGTGAGGATCCACAAGTCCCCAAATCACCAACCTGTTCCAGTCTGTGGTAAAAAGGGTTGCTAAGAGTTGGACTTGAGTCCACTGGCATGGGCTAGATTAGAGGTTTTGTTATTCAGAGAGAGTTTGTCTTTTTTTTTTTTTTTCCCTTACTCTCTCCTGGACTTCGAGGCAGCTAACAATATGAGAAACCTGATCCATTTTCCAACATGATCGTCACCCACTCACGTGGCTTTAGCTCACCTTTAAATCTTCTCAAATTGTCTACTTTGTCTTTAACACCTATAAGTTTCATGAAGTTTTTTTTCTTTCTTTTTCTCCTCAACTTCCTTTGTGTTTCTAATGACTTCTCTTTGGCTCAGCCAGGTGGCCACCTTTTTTTCTTTTTTTCCTGCCCCCTTTCCCTGTCTTCACTGGATCTAATACTATGTCTTCCAGTTAGATGCTCATAAATCCAGGATAATTATTTGTATCTGTTTTACTGAGCTTCTCAAAATCTCTGTTGAAAGAGGGATCTGGCTTGCAGTGTGTTAGTAGGACATCATCTTAAGCCTCTCTCATTTGATTTCTTGACTATTGCTTCCATGAGCATTGATTGTGGATCCAAGTAAAATGTAATCCTTAACATCAATATTTTCTCCATTTATCTTGATGTTGCTTGTTGGTCCAGTTATGAGGATTTTTGCTTTCTTTATGTTGAGACGTAAACCATCCTGAAGGTTCTATGTGAGAGCTATTATACTACCCAGCAATTCCACTCATAGGTATATACCCAAGGGACTTGAAAGTAGCTACACAAATAGATAAGCCACCAATGTTCATTGCAGCACTATTCACCAGAGCCAAAAGGTGGAAATAACCCAAATGTCCATTAACAGATCAATAGAAAAATGGCATGTGTTATATACACACAATAGAAAATTATTCTGCAACAAAGAGAATTTAAGTCCTGATTCATGCCACAAAATGGATGCACTTGGAAACATTATTCTGAACATAAACCTTAAATGTAGAAAGACTGATATCCCATCCCAAGCTTTATTGCTGACTTTTGGGGTAAATTTTAGCAACTATTTGGGATTTTTTGAGCCCTATTTTCTCATCTTTAAAAGGAAAATAACATCTAACTCTTGGAGATTGATGCTAGGCTAATATACAGAGGCTTAGAACATTCCAGATTTTAAAATAAGAAGTTTTTCAGTAAGTAATAATTTTTAATTCAAAACAATTGAGATTAGAATTTTTTCTGTATTCCTTCTACAGTGTGACAAAAAGGACAATGATTATTAGAATATGAAATTCCTTAAACTTTTGTCTATTATCTTTTTTTTTTTTTTGCCCTTGTGCTCCCTTAAAGTGATTTTAGCCATAACATTTTCAACAGGCCCATGTGCTTGTTCTGTTAGAGAACAAGTAAAAATAATATGGTCACTACTCTACTTCATCCTACTCTTATCCTCTCTGACCCATTCTCTACACAGCACCCAGACTGAGTTCTTAATGTATAAATTGAAACATGTTACAGCAATTAAAGTATGTTTAAGTAAACATCATAAGCATTTTAAAGGAAAATGAAGAGGGAAGGTTTTTGAAAATGGATAAAAAAAGAATTCAGGTAGTTGAGGAAATGGTACAATAAAATAGAGCTAATGGCAGAAAAACAGATGCAAGTGTATTTGTTTAGTTTTGTTTTAGTTTTTCTTAAACACCAGATGGGGTTGTTGCCTTCTTTTTTCTTAGCGATTGATTTCCTAATCCCCAGTTCTTTTCTTGAAACCTTGATCTTCCAGAGGAGAATCACTGGGTAATCTCAAATATCTGAACTGAATAGACAGCTCTCAATTAGAGGAAACATATGTCCAAGAGTTATTTCTAATCAAAGACATTTAAAAAGTGAATTCACCAACCATGGTTATTTTAACTGCATTTTAGTCCAAAAAAGTAATGAGGTAGAGGCAATGGGGATGAGGGAGAGCAGGAAGAAAGGAAAGTGTCCACTGTAATTGCTCCCTCTGTTCTACAGAGTTTGCAGTCAGGGCCCCTAGGAGAGAGACTCCCAAAGGAACAGTAAAGACATTTACTCTCTCTTGAGAAGTGGATTGCAGCTCCTTCACCCAGGAGTCAGAGGCTCTGCTGAGTCTAGATTTTTCAGATGTGAGCAACCAAATCTAAGAATAAGAAGCGTTCAACTTTTCTGCCTTCAGATATTGGTACTTCAGATATTGTTATGTTATACATTAAAGGTGAGATAGTCTATACAGAGTCACCAAGCACTCTGAGACTGAATCTAGCTTTGAGTCCTTTAATTCCGAGGTCGAGAGGTGGCTCATGCTAGAAGGTACTCTCGACCCAGAAGAGCAGCTTCACAGGGTTTATAAAGACAAAACCCACAAGTAGGTGGGGTGTAATATTGAGGGTCTCTTTTCTATCCTTTGCAAGCAATCTTTTACAGAAGCAGAAAGCAACGTTAAACCTAATCTAGCAAACAACACCTGCAGAGAAACCCCTTGCCATTGTAGTTGGGCCTCATCTGCTATGAGGGAGGGCTTCAACTAGGACTCAGCCTTTGCAAACTGACTCTCACAGAAGCTGAAAAAGCATTATACTTGCTCTACAATTCACACCTATAGTCAATGCCTAGCATTGTGATCTGTCTCTGTGGTTGGCATAGGGGCTTAACTAGGTCACCATGTTCTGCCAGAACCAATGGGGTGGTCTAGACCTGCAGCCTTTCAGTTGAAACAGGATGGGGTGGTCTACACCCCTAGTTTAAGGAAAAAAATACTTTATGGGGATATCAGCATGTCAAAATGGAGTCAGTTAAGCTATCTGGTTCATCACATTCCCTTGTCTTCTTATGTAAGTTCAAATCATTGACTCATCATCAAGAGAATGGGGTCCTAGTGAGATCTGAGGGCCAGAAGTTTAACTGCAGAGAGGCAGTCCTTTCCAGGCAGGTGTGAGTCCCTCCCTCTGGAATCGAATGACCAGGACTTGATCACCAAGCTGGAAGTCGTGAGCAGGGGTGGAGCTGGGCAGAGCAGGAGTTTACCCATGACCTGGTGGATTTGTCCCTGCACCTGTTGGAGGGACTGAAGATACTTTAGCAGAGACTGATTACTCATTTCAGCTAGGGCTTCCTGTTAACCTCGGAAGAAGGGGCAGAGGCCGACCAAACATGATCTCAAAAGGGGTGAACCCTGCCCGGTAGGGGGTTCAGCAAGACCTCAGCAGAGCCAAAGGTAATGCTGTAGACAATTTTCACCAGTCTCCAAAATCGATTTAGAATGGGAGGACTTAAGCATTCTGTTCATCTGCTCTACCTGTCCAGAACTCTGGGGCTGGTAGGCACCGTGTAGTTTCCATGTTAGACCTAGGGCTCTACTAACCTGTTGGGCAACTGTAGAAACAAATGCTGGCCCATTATCAGACCTTATATTTACAGGAAGGTCATACCTGAGAACTATTTCTTGGAGAAGCTTCTTAGCAGTTACCTGTGCTGTCTCCTGCCTGGTTGAGAAGGCTTCCACCCACCCTGAGAAGGTACCAACAAACATCAAAAGGTATTTGTATCCTGTGGCTGCAGGCTTGACTTCAATAAAGTCCACTTACCAATCAATGTTCCCCGGGACTGAACCCTCTCCATCTGATGCAGGGAAGGTCGGCCTTTCCCTATTTTGCATTTACCCTAATGCACTCTGGGTGTCTGGAGGCCATAGAATGGATTTGGAATTGAAGACTGGGGATCCTGTATCTCTGGCTAAGCAACTCAATTAACTTTGATTCTCCTAAATGGATTACTGAATGAAGTTGTCTTATCAATGTTTAGGTAAGGGCCTTGGATATCAAGAGGCACTGGTCCAGCAGAGTCCTCCAGTCCTTTTTCCCATTTTGGTCCATTCCTGCCTTGCTAGGGTCTCCTCTTTGTTGGTGTAGGCAGGCTCTGGTGGCAGGACAGGGGGTTGTACAACACATTGGTCAGAATGGTCAAGGGCTCTAAGGGTAGACTGGCTGCCTCTAGTGCTGCCTGGTCAGCCAGTTGATTTCCTCTGGCCTCTGGGGAGTCAGACTTCTGGTGTACTCTGCAATGTATGATTGCCAGTTTTTCAGGTATCCAGAAGGCCTCTAAGAGGGCCAAGATTTCTTCTTACCTTTTCCCCGTCTGAGGGCTTGGGTCAGGGCAATCAACTTGGCCTTTTGAGCCGAGGTCCTGGTTGGTAATGCTTGGGCCCATATAACCTGGCTATGGATGGTTATTGCTGCTCTAGTTCTGCAGACCCCTGCTCCATGAAACTGCTACCATCAGTGAACAGCATTTCATCTGCTTCCACCAGATCTTCCTGAAGATCTGGAAGACCTGCTTGGGTGACATCCTATACATCCTGGAAGTCATGGAGGGGTGCTCTGGGTCATCGTTAGGCAGGAGTGAGGCGGGGTTGATAAGCCTTGAGGCAACCATGTCCATATGAGTTGGCTAGTTTCCCCAGAATGGGGATCTCTTCCCTCAAAAGCAAAGATAGGTTGGCACACCTGGGCCAAAGGAATGCTAAAGAAGGTATCCTTTAAGTCCAGCACTGTATAGTTCTGGTGGCATGGGGGCAGGAGACTGAGGAGAGTATAGGGGTTAGGAACAGTAGGGTGAATAGTTTCAACCCTCTTATTTACCTCTCTCAAATCCTGCACAGGTCGATAGTCTGAGGTTCCAGGTTTCTGAACTGGGAGGATGGGAGTATTCCAGGTAGACTGGCATAGGATCAAGATCCCTGCCTCCAACAGTCTCTGTATGGATATAGAATTTCTGTTTAGGGTGATGAAAACCTTTTGGAACCAGAAAATGGTAGGAAAAAAAAAAAATTAACACAAGACATTACTAATGAGCATGAGACTAGTATGTGTTCTGAGAACAGACCATTGGAAATCATAAAAAGTCTGTTCTACCACAGTGTTAGATCATCCGATTTGTGTTTTAAAGAGATAAAATTGACATACATTTTACTTCAGTATTCAACATTAGACAAGTTATCTCATTTTCCATCTACTTATCACTTATCTCTGAGGACTTTCAGTGTCCTAATATTGCTTAAGATTAGATAAGTTTCCATTTTCTAACATCTCTCTAGTTTTGGGACTAGTAATTTTTTTTCTTGTCTTTATATAGACTTTGCTACAATAATTAACAGTTCTTTGCTAATTTATTATTGTAGAGCCACAACAGTCATTAATAGTATCTGACATTTTTTGCCCTTTCTTCAGTGGAGGCAATTGAGTTTCCACTGAAAAACTAGTGATAGTCATTGTATTGGGTCATAGGAAGGGGAAGAATTATAAGCATAGTAAATGTAATCTTGACATTCTTTCACTGTTTTGTAGCTCTGTTGTTTAGACCACATACTAACGCAAGCATCAACCTTCCCTATGTCTTATTAGGTCCTCAGCCATATATTAGTAAAGTAAAATCCAAAAAACCCACTGCCATCAAGTTGGATCCAACTCATAAAAACCCCTCCTTAGGTTTCTGAGGTGGTATCACTGTGGAAGTAGATTGCTCAACCTTCCTTCTGAGGAGTGGCTGGTGGGTTTTAACCGCCAGCCTTCTGGTTAGCAGTCAAATGCCTTAGCCACTATACCACCAGAACTCCTATCGGGAAAGTAAAGACTATCTAATATTTCTTCTCAGTTATCTACCCAGAAGTTGTCCCCTCACTATTGGATGTTTTCCCTCTTGCTGCTTAGCTCTGTACGGTCCTTGGATCATTTCATCACCTTGAACTCTTTGACATAACACTCTAGAAAGGATATGTCTTTTTAAACTTGAGTATCTGTGGAGGAGAGAATGTGGGTGAGTTGCCATCAGTGGGACTTCATAGTCTGATGAACCAACACACAGGATACCATTAATTCAACACCAAATTTACCTAGCTTAAACTGTGATGCAGGATCATACAATATTTGTCATTTTCTGACTGACTTATTCCACTCAGAAGGAGCCCTCGTGGTACAGTGGTTAAGTGTTTGGCTGCTATCTGAAAGGTCAGTGCTTCAAACCCACAAGCTGTTTTGCAGAAGAAAGATGTGGCAGTCAGCTTCTGTAAAGATCACAGCTCTGGAAACCCTATGGGGCAGTTCTACTCTATCCTATAGGGTCATTATGAGTTGGAATCAACTCAGCGGGAATGGGTTTGGTATTTCATTCAACATGATACTTTCAAGGTTCATCTGCCTTGTAGCACAAATCAGAACTTCATTTCTCTTTATGGCGAAATAATTCCATTGTACATATATCCATTTACTTGCTGATAGATATTTATATTGTTTCCACCTTTTTCTACTATTGTAAATAGTGCTGTAATGAACATTAGTGTACAAGTTTCTATTTGTGTCCCTTATTTCAATTCTTTTGGGTATATACCTAGGAGTAGAATTGGTAGGTCATATGTAGTTTTATGTTTAATTTTTTGAGGAAGCTGTGATCTTACTTCCATGAAATATCTAAACTAGGGAAATATATGGAGGTAAAAATTTATTAGTGATTTCCAGGGTTGGAAGGGAGGAAAAGAGGGGTAATTACTTAGGGGACACTGAGCTTCTCTTAAGGTTGATGGAGACACACACACACACACACACACACACATACACCTTCTTAATGAGAATTCAGAAGATAACCTTGGCAGAGCTTCCTGGCCCATCACCACATGGGCACTCCTTGGTTATAAGATATGAGGCAGAATGGGTGAGGACTCCTTAGCACAAGGAAACAGTCATCCTTTGTTAATCATGAGGATCCTTCATGGGTGTGTGACTTGCTTCCATGTTTATTGTAATTTTAGGTCACATTAATTATAGCTCATAAAATAAACAATCTCAGCAATCAGGTTCTGATAGTTCTGAGAATCATTGGAACTTTGCACAGAACCTAGCAGCTTTAGAAATATACGACTCATATATTATCACTTTGCTATTTTATTTGTGTAAGAGTGTGATCCTTTTGGGCATCTCTGGGCCTGAGGAGGAGTTCAGTGGTCCAGTACTTAAGTAGCCCCCTTCCCAGGAGGCAGGCCACACTATACTTTCCTGTTTATTTTTCTTTATTTTTATGATATCACCTACAGGACTGTGAAGGCATATGAAATATTTTATGGGTGAAATAAAGAGATTAATTACATAGGAAAGTTTTTTTTTTTTTTTT
>NW_006921845.1:373493-374379 GCF_000298275.1 Orycteropus afer afer | reverse complement strand
ATATTATTATTATTATTATTATTTTTCATAGTAGAAGGGAAATTCACCCAAGAAGTTAAATCCTTTGCAGAAGAATCTTTCTTTTCCTTGTCCCAATTCTTAATCTTGCTTCATTGTCTTGGCCCACATCCTTCTGAACATTCTTCTTCTAACTCTATCATATAATTAGTAATCAAATTTCTACAAAGTCTTATCCCTATCTGTGGGACTGGGTCTCACCCCAATATTTATCATCCCATCTCCAGCAGTATAGTCTCCCCAACTATTTGTTTAAAACAATCCTCTTTGCTTATCTAAATGTTTTTAACTGTTGAATCAGAGCCTTGAAAATCTCCCATGGGCAAACATTAATTTTCAGACTCAGTGTAGTCTATATTGATGAGAAGGACAAAAAATAACCATTTTTAATCTCTTGTAATTGTAAGATTATTTCTCTCACAATAGAGTAAATATTTTGTATTATTATACAGAGCACAGGTGCTGTGGCAGCATAGTGGTTAAAGCATTCATCTTTAAATGCTTTAGGCACTATGCCACCAGAGCTTCCACAAACCTAAGGGTCAGCAGTTCAAACATACCAGCCACTCAGCAGGAGGAAGATGAGGCAGTCTGCTTCTGAAAAGATTTATAGCCTTGGTATGGAGCAAATCTACTGTGTCCTACAGGGTCACTATGAGTTGGAATCAACTTGATGGCAGTGGGTTTGGTTTAGTTAGGCAGTTGTTGTTGTTGTTAAGTGCCGTTGAGTCATTTCCGACTCATAGCTACCCCATGCACAGCAGAACAAAACGCTGCCCGATCCCGTGCCAGCCCCACAATCCCTGCTATACTTGAGCCCATCATTGCAGCCACCATGTCAATCCATCTCGTTGAAGGCCTCCCCCTC
>NW_006921845.1:354876-372378 GCF_000298275.1 Orycteropus afer afer | reverse complement strand
GTATGTTAAGGGCTAGAGTCTCAGGAATTCTACCAGTCTTCATTAGACCAGTAAAATGTTCTTTTTTTTTGTTTGTTTTTAATGATTTTGAGTTTTGTACCACATTTATCTTCCACTGTTATCTGTGACCTTTTATTGTGATCCCTTTCAGAGCGATCAGCTATGATAGGCACCATCTAATTCTTCTGGTGTCAGGGCCATGGAGGCTGAGGTTCACATGATTCATCAGTTCTTTGGATTAATTGTTTCCCTGTGTCTTGTATTTCCTACACTCTTGGTTTCTCTGGACAGGGAGAGACAAATAGTTGCACCAGAGAGGGCCACTCACAAACTTTTAAGACCCAGTCACTACTCACCAAAATAGGGTGTAGAACATTGTCTTTGTGGACTATGTTATGCCAGTTGACTTTAGTGTCCCATGAGACTATTGTCCACAGCCCTTTCAGATTCCTAAAAAATAAGCCCCAGCACCTTATGCTCTCAAGGTGTTTAGTTATGATTAAGAAGTTTCATAACTTTTCCCTTTATACACTCTAGTACATTCATCGATATATTTGCAGTACATATAAATACATAGGTAGAGATATCCTCTGTTAAAACTATCTATATTTATGGTGTAGTCCCATTTGTCTTCCTACCTCCATTCAGCTTGTGTGTCTATCTATGTATTCATTTGTAGATTATTGTTATTGCTATTATTGCGGAACTGTGTATGTATGTATGTAATAATATTCGCTTTTGTTGCCTTTAATTTGTACTCCTCCTGGTGTCTTCCAATGCCTTGATCATTTTGTGCTGACCTCCTCTTTATTCTGTATTGCCTTTACCGTCCTCCAAGTTGAGACATGTCTACCCTCTGGCAATCTTCAAAGAATAGTTGTTTCTGTGCCTAAACTTTTCCTTAACTTTTTATACTAGTGGTCTCATAAAGTATTTGTCCTTTTGTAATTGACTAAGTTCATTCAGTATAATGTTCTCTAGGTTCATCCATGTTATGAGGTGTTTTGCAGATTCATCATTATTCATTAATGTTGCAAAGTATTTTACTGTTTGCATGTATCACAGTTCATGTATCCATTCATTTGTTGATGTGCATTTAGATTGTTTCCATCTTTTTACTATTGTGAAAAATGCTGAAATGAACATAGTTGTGCAAGTATCTGTTCATGTAATATCTCTTATTTATCTAAGATATATACCTTGTAGTGGGAGTGCCATACCACTTTCCACAATGGTTGTGCCATTTTACTATCTTATTAGCATGGATGAGAGTTCCAGTCTCTCCACATTCTCACCAGTATTTGTTGCTTTCTGTTTTTTTTTTTACTTTCTTACTAATACTGGGGTGAGATGATATTTCATTGTTGTTTTGATTCTCTCTAATGGTGAATGATCATTAGGATTTCATAATGTGTTTGGTGAATATTTTCTTGGGTGAAATATCTGTTCATGTCTTCAGCCCATTTTTCATTGGGTTGTTTTTCTTTCTGTTGTTGAAGTGTCAAAGTTTTCTATAAATTTTAATGATCAGTCCCTTGTTTGTTATGTCATTGCCAACATTTTTTTCACAGTCTATAGGTTCGTGGTAGTTAAGTTGTGTGTCAACTTGGCTGGGCCTGGTTTTGAGTGGCTGGACAGCTGGATGTAGTGATTCCCCATGATGAGACTAGTAATAAACTACATGGTTGTATCTACTGGAGCAGCTAGTAGCTGCCTCAGAGTTGTTGCCTTCTTCCAGTGTATAAGACAGCTTTCAGAAAGGTCTCTGAGCTTTTTGGCACATTTGGACCCTGCATGTAGCTGAGTCTTCATTCAGTAGCCTGCAATGCCAATTTTGAGACTGTTTCTAGACTTAAACACATTGCCTGCTGTGTTGTTTGATAATCTTGTGATTGTGCCATTGTACTTGTTGGCCTTGGATTTGTCAGCCTCAGCAGCCAGCAGCTGCCTGAGTTAAGAGAAGCCTTCAGCTTCAGTGGGCTGGGAGCAAGAGGCAGTGCTGAAGCCCAAGATCGAGGGGCCTTCACCCACCTCCTAGAGTTGGCATTTTGGACTTGGACTTCCAGCCTCCTAAACTGTGAGAGAATAAATTCCTATTAAGAACTTCCACTTGTAGTATCTTCTGTAAAAGATGCAGTAGAGACCCAAAACAAAGTTATTCTTTTACTCTTTTGGAGAAGTCTCTTCATGTGCATGAGTCGTTATTTTTCTCAGGAGGTCCCAGTCTTCTAGAATGTTTTCTGTTGTTTGGGCATTTTTAGCTATAGTGTATGAGGGCCCTCAAGTTTGTGTCTGTTTTCTCTTCAATGATCTTTATGATTTTAGGTTTTACATTTAGGTCTTTGATCCATGTTGAGGTAGTTTTTGTATATAGTGTGAAATAAGGATCCCATTTCATTTTTTCTGCAAATAGATATCCAGTTTTGCCAGCACCATTTGTTAAGGAGACTATCTCTTCCCCATTCAATGGGTTTTGGTCATGTCAAAGATCAGCTCCCCATAAGTGGATGATGGATTTACTTTGGGTTCTTTATTATGTTCCATTGGTCTATGTGTCTGTCATTGTACCAATACCAGGCTGTTTTGGCTACTGTGGGGCTGTATAGTACGTTTTGAGATCAAGGAGTGTGACTTTTCCTACTTTGTTGTTCTTTAGTAGTGCTTTGTTTATCTGGGGTCTCTTTCCTTTCCACATAAAGTTTGTAATTATTTTTTCCATTTCTTTAAAGAATGATGATGGAATCTGGATCAGGATTGCATTATATCTGTACACTGCTTTGGATAGTATTGTCATTTTTATAATGGTAAGTCTTCCTATCCTTGGGCATGGTATATTCTTCCATTTATGTAGGTCTCTTTGGTTTCTTGTAGTGGTGTTCTGTAGTTTTTTTTTTCTTGTAAGTCTTTTGTGTCTGCAGTTAGATTTATTCATAAGTACTTCATCTTTTGACTGGCTATTGTAAATGGAATTGTTTTCCTGATTTTCTTCTCAGAATTCTGTTACTATAGAGGAATCCAACTGATTTTTGTATTTTTATCTTAACTCTAGCCACTTTGCTAAATCCTTCTATTAGTCCCAGTAGTTTTCTTGTTGAGTCTCTAGGATTTTCTATATATAGGATTAGATCATCTGCAAATAGAGACAGTTTTACTTACTCTTTGCCAATGTGGATGGATTTTATTTTCCTTTCTTGCCTTGTTGTTCTGGCTAGGACTTCCAATACAACACTGAATAGGAGTGGTGATAAAGGGCATCCTTGTCTACTCTCCATTTGCAAGAGGAATGTTTTCAGTCTCTTTCCATTGAGAATAATGTTGGACACTGTTTTTGTGTATATGTCCTTAATTACATTGAGAAATTTCTCCTCTATTCCTATTTTGCTGACTATATTTTTAATAAAGAATGGGTGTTAGATTTTGGCGAATGACTTTTCTGCATCAACTGGTATGATCATGTGGTTCTTTTCCTCTCTTTTATTTATGTGATGGATTACATTGATTCCTTTTTTTTTTATGTTGAAACATCCTTGCCTACCTGGTAAGAATTCTACTTGGGCATGATGTATTATTTTTGACATGTTTTTGGATTCTATTGGCTAGTATTTTCTTGAGATTTTTGTGTCAATATTCATGAGGGATATTTGTCTCTAATTTTCTTTTTCATTGATGTCTTTGCCTGGTTTCAGTATCAGGTTTATGCTTGCTACTTTGAGCTCATGAGTATGTCATCCTTTTCTATGTTCTGGAATAGTTTGAGTAATATTGGTGTCAGCTTTTCTCTGAAGGTTTGATAAAATTTGCCAGTGAAGTAGTCTGTGCCAGGATTTCTTTTTTTGTTGGGAGTTTTCTTTTTTTTTTCTCACTCTCTCTTTTTTTTTTTTCTTCTTTTTAATGACCTTTCAATTTCTTCTTTTGTATGGGTCTGTTTAAATTTTCTACCTAAGATTGTATTAGTTTGGGTAGATAGTGTGTTTCTTGAAATTTGTCCATTTCTTCTTGGTTTTCAAATTTGTTGGAGTACAGTTCTTCATCGTATTCTGTTATTATCCTTTTTATTTTAGTAGGTTTTGTTGTGACATCACCTATTTCATTTCTTATTCATATTATTTGTATCTTCTCTTTCTTTTCTTTTACTAAATTTGCCAGGATTTTGTTAATTCTATTAATCCTTTCAAAGAACCAACTTCTATTCTTATAGATTCTTTCTATTTTTTTTTTTGTTTGTTTGTTTGTTTCATTTATTTTGCTCCCATTTTTATTGTTTCCTTTCATCTTCTGGGGAGCTCTGGTGGCATAGTGCCTAAGGCATTTGACTGCTAACCAGAAAGCTGGTGGTTCAAACCCACCAGCTACTCCTTGGAAGGAAGGTTGGGCAATCTATTTCAGTAGTGATAGTGCCTCAAAAACCCAAGGGGGGTTGCTACGAGGGTATCAGACTCAATGGCAGTGAGTTGTGTTCTTTGGTTTTCTTGTGAATGTTGACTTTTTTTGCTAATCTTTTTCTAATGGTTGGAGTTGTTGGGGAAGGTGTTGATTTTGGTTCTTTCTTCTTTTTTGATGTTGGAGTTTATCACTGTAAATTGTCCTCTGAGCAGGGCTTTTGCTGAGATTTTGGTATGTTGAGTTTTCATTCTCATTTGATTCAAAGAATTTTTTTTTTTCCATTTTTTATCCTTCTATTACCCAGTGGTTTTTAAAGCAAGGTGTTATTCACATTTCATGTATTAGGTTGATTATATTGTTAGATCTTCTGTACCTTTGTTGAGTTTCATTCTAGTTGTTCTGTCCTCATTGGAAAATGGTGTATTAGCCTATCCTAATTTTATTGTGATGTTCACTATTTCTGTTCTCAATTCTGTTAAAGTTTGATTCATGTACTTCAGGGCTTTTTCATTGGGTACATAGATATTTACTATTGTTATTTGATTGACTCTTTCATCATTATATAATTTCTTATTGTCCATTTATTTGGTCCTTCCTTGTCTCTTTGGTAGTTTTTGCCTTAAAAATTACTTCATCAGAAATTATTATAACCACTCCTGCTGTTTTCTGATTGCCATTTGCTTAATACGTATTTTTGATTTTTAGCTTAATTTTGTCTTTGTTTATAAGCTGTGTTGCTTATAGACAGCATATTGATGAATCTTTTATTTTTAAATTCATTCTGCTATTTTTTGTCTCTTGAGTGGTGCATATAATCCATTTACATTCAGTGTAATTAATGATAAGTATGAATTTAATGCTGCCATTTTGCTGTGTGTTTGTGTATATGTGTGTGTGTGGGCAGTGTTGATATTTTCTTTATTCAATATATCTTTCTGTGCTGATTTCATTTTGTTTATGTATTTTCTTATCATTTCCATTGTTGCTATTGTTTTAGTATTTTCTGAGACCTATTCTTTTAATTTCTATTTATATGGGAATGTGTTGTATTTCAGGGAAAATTTTGCTGGATATGTAATTCTTGCCTGACTGTTCTTTTTCTTTCAGGGTTTTATGTAGGTCATCTCATTGTCTTTTTGTCTGCATTGTTTCTGCCAAGAAATCAGCACTTATTGTTTCTCCTTTGTAGATGGCTTTTCATTTTTTCCAAGCTACTTTCAATATTCTTTCTTTGTCTTTTATCATAGTTTGATTATGATATGTCTTGGTGATTTTCTTTTTTGATCTTATTTGGGGTTCATTGAATTTCTTGAATGCTTATTTTTTTATGATATTGGGGATGTTTTCTTCCAAAAAAATATTAAAAAACTTTTTTAGTGTTTTTTTTTTTTTTTTGTCTCTTCCTGTTCTGGAATTTTGATCATATGTGAGTTATTCCTCTTGATTGTTTCCCACATAAATCTTGGCCTTTCTTAATTTTTTTTTCCCTATTTTTTTCTGCTCATTCTTGTAATAGATTAGTGTTAAGATATTTGTCTTCAATCTCCCTAATTCTGTGCTCCATTGATTAAATTCTACTCTTTGGCCTTCCAATGCATTATCTATTTCTGAACTTTTGGTATATTAATCTTCTGGATTGCTATTTGCTGTTTGTTTTTTTTTTATGGTTTCTAATTGTCCATTTATTTGGTCAGTTTATTCTAGTGCTGATTTTTTAATTCTTCTTGAGTTTTGTCTGTATTTATCCTGATTTTATCTGGGATTTCCTCACACTTTCTCTCAATCCATTGAAGGTACCTGAATATAATTATTTTGAATTCCTTATCAGGTGCTTCCAATAGCATTTCTTCCACCAGAAGATATTTTGGCCCTGTGTTTTGGTCACTTGTTTGGACCATCTTGTCCTGATTTTTTTCATGTGGTTTGAAGTTGCCTGTTGTATCTGAGACATTATAGTGTTATTGTATACACTAACATAGTGTGTTGGTTTGCTTCACCCTGAATTGTTTTGTTCAGTTTTAATACATCCATGTAACAGAGTGAGTGTGTCACTCTGGTCCCTAGTTTGCCAGTACTGGGGCACTCACCACCTTTCTCCAGGTGCATTTGGCAGCAGGTAGAAGTTTGGGAATGAATCTTTGATCACTGTTAGTTCTGAGCATATGAGGGAAGGCTGGGTGGGTGTTGGCTGTCATCTGTTTTTGATCTGGTGGTGCTGAAGCTGGTGATAGCACTTGCTCAGTGTTTTGGGCAGCAGGTGTTGATGGGTATGACTGGGGAGAGTCACTGAATCTCAAGAGTTGGGGAAAGATAGAAAGAAATAAAAGTTAGGGGAGAAGGAAGAGGAGGAAGAAAAGGACAAGAGAAAAAAAAAAAAGGTAGGGTTAGGTGGAGAGACCAAAGAAAATAGAAAAAGACAAGAAATGAAAAGAAAAAAAAAAAATAGTGAAGGAAGTAAAACAAAACCAAATGCAGCTAAGTACGGGCACAATTGATAGCCACTACACACGACTGCAGTGAAAATGTGGCAATTACTTAGTAGGAGCACACACCATAAAACACAGAGGGTCAGGGGTAGCACTTCTGAAGGTAGAGGTGGTGGAGGGTAATGTACTTGCTCAGCTGGATCCAAAAAGAAGATGAAGGAAAAAAAAAGCAAGGAAAGTGTAAGAAAGAGAAAAAAAAAAAAAAAAACATAAAAAAGGGGTATGGGGAGAGAAAAGGAATGAGAAAGGAAGAAAGAAAAAGAGAGGGAAAAAAAAGTGCAAGTAATATCTGCCAAACAACTGCAGTAGGTATGCAGTGCTCACTCCAGGAGAGTGCACACTGCTATCCACAGAGTGGTGAGGACCATGAAGCAATGCTGACCATAAAGGCGGGGGTGGGGGGAAATCAAAGAGGAAAAAAAGGTGAATACATAGGAATACATAAAATAAAAGAAAGAATAGATAAACAAAGAGGAGAAAAGGGAAGAGCTAGGAAAGATAAAAAAAAAAAAAAAAAAAGGAAAGAAGCAAAAGCAGCACACTACTGATGAAAACACCAATCACCAAACATGGCTGCACAGGAACACAGCACTCATTCTGTTGGAGTGGGCACCTCTGACTGGGGCGGGGGGAGGTGGGGAAGGCACATCTAACCACTTGGGTAGAGGTTAGAAAAATGCAAGGGAAGAAGAAGGGGAAAAAAAAAAAGAAATGGAAAAAAAGAAAAGAAAAGGGATGTGGGAGATGGAAAATCTGAGCAGAAAGATAAAGACAAAAACAAAAAGAAAAAGCAGCCCAATACTGGTAGTGGGGTGAGTTTGACTGGCTATGGGGTAGGTGGGATAGGGAGGGCCACACCTCTGGCCACTAGGAAGTTGTACAAAGCAACGGGGGAGTACACTCTTCTGTGGTTCCATGATCCTAGATGCCAGTGTTGGTGCAGCCCTGGGCAAGTGGAGCTGGTTTTCTGGTTCCTGCTTTAATTGGAATCCTGCTTGCCATAATTCGAAAATTGCTGTAAGGTGCCATTTGGCAGTTTACTACTACTTGTTTATGTTTCTCATTCAGTTGCTTCATCATGGGTATTTGATCTACTTCTATATTTTTTCCTTTGGATCTCTGGGGTCCAGGATTGTCATCTTTTCCCTTGATTTTTTTTTTTTTTTTTTGAGTCTTTATTATAGAGGGAACAACAAAATTGTAGTGTACCTAGACAGTGTACCTGACAAGTCTGACATTTTGGATGCACCTCTCATACTGGCTGTTTTGAAAGTACAAGATTAAATTCCAAGAGACCAATGACTAACTAATTCTAGTAATACATGTCAGAATTCATTAAAAATCCCTTTAAATGATATTCCTTAAATTTAGAAGATGATCTAAGGTAATTCTCATTCACATGTCCTTTTAAGTTTAATTTTACACAAGTTAAAATGAGTTTTTTCTTAAACCAGAAAAGAATACTGCATTATCCAGGAACTCTAATTTATTTTTATTTCATGTATAGGAATTAGGAGGAGTTTCATTTTAATAAGACATATTCTAAAAATGTTTAAAACCACAATTGTAAGATATACTTTTTAGTGCATGCTTTGCAATGATACAGATTCTTCACAGGACTTCTCAATAAAAATCACAAAGAATAAACCCCAATGGTTTATTTGGGGCTAATCAAATTATAAACCGCATAGCAGATGTTGTGCATGTGCATAAACTATGTGCATAATAAGCTGTATTTCATTTCAAAGCTTGAGTCCTAGCATATATTTGTAGTCTGACAGATGACTTAAGAATGAGGTTAAAGATATAGTCACAGTTACAGCATGTGCCTTTGAATTTTGTTAAGAAAAATATATTCAAGTTTCTTTTAGAAGTTCTGAGCTTTCTCATTTATTTTCAAGAATAAACTTAGTCCCAAAAATATTTTATTTGCAGGAATTTTATATCTGTGTTTCTCACACTAGAGATCACTGTTCAATGAGAGAGTCACAAAATAACTCAGTATCCAGAACACAGAATCAAGGAATGGTCTGGATCTGGGTTTTTATTGATAGCCATAAAGGATCACAACCTGGTAAGCAATGAAAGTTGAGAAAGCTCCACACATTCTCTCTGTTGCTGAAAGTTTGTGGTGTGGCAATTCCATTGCCAATGTAAGAAAGGGGAATAATAGGAAAAGAAAATAGAGGAAAAAAGAAAAAAAATGTTAGTAAAACCTACCCTCTGGGTGCAGGTTATGTTTGCACAAGCCACGGATTAAAATCAAGGATGATGCAGCAATGCCAGCTCACTTCTGTCAGGTGATGAGTCAGGAGATCATCGTGGAAACCAGCCCTGGATAAAGGTCCCTGTGATGAGCAGTCAATGCAGGTTGTGGATATTGGTGACCATAAATAATAGTGTGCAACCAATGGAAACAAGCTGGTGAAAGCACATCACTGTGGCAGCACAGGAGATAAGAGAAGCAAACATGGGTAGCAGAATCCTGAAAATAGATGGGATTTTTCTGCCCTGAAACGTAAAGTAAGCATTGAAGAGAAACTGCCCTCACATATGGAAAAATTTTTCAAAGAAGGGAAAAATACTTAAGGTCTGAAGTCCAAAAACCAAAAAAAAAAAAAAAACCAAACTCACTGCTGTCAAGTGGATTTGACTCATAGTGACCCCTCCTTGGGTTTCTGAGCCTGTATCTCTACGGAAGTAGATTGCCCAATCTTCCTTCCAAGGATTGGCTGGTGGGTTGGAAACGCCAGCCTTCTGGTTAGCAGTTCAATGCCTTAGGCACGACATCCAAAGGAGTGAACAAAAGCTCCAAAGACAAACATTTTTCCAAGAAGATATATAGTTAAAAAGATAAGAACAAGATAATAAAATCTCCAGCCTTTAGCAATTCCCAGAAGGGTTAACTCACACATCACTTTATGATTTCTCCTTTCAGAGAGGAGACAATAATAGGTACCTGTGAAAGGAAAGTGTTGCTTATTATGATATATGGTAATGATTTCCTTGTAAAATCAGTTCTAATTGAAGACCTTGATTGTTTTCAAAATCATTTAATTGGCATGAACCTGATAAGATAGTTATGATCATTTCCTTTGATCCTGTCTTTTCTCTAGACAAATTTTAAGTTGTTTTGCATCTCTGAAAGGAAATAAATTCCTTGAACATTATAATTAATCAGTAGATGTTTATTTGTTGAAACTGGTTTATGAATGTATTTATTAGTTTCACAAGTCATTACTTTGTCATTTATTGAATGTGCTTATGTGACGACATTGTATTAGGCACTGGAGATGTAGTTTCATCAAGAATCTTATATCCTATCTAAAAAGGAGAATGGGAATAAATAATTTAAAATTAGTGTTACCTCTGAGAGCCAGGAGTAAGATATCAAAATCCACTGCCATCAAGCTAATTCCAATTTACAGTGACCCTTTAGACAGAGTAGAACTTCCCCACAGGGTTTCCAAGGCTGTAAATCTTTTACAGAAAGAGACTGCTTCATCTTTCTCCCATGGAGCAGCTGGTAGTTTCTAACAACTGACTTGGTTATTAGCCCAATGTTTTAAGCAGTAGCATAGGTACTGCATATTATGTAAACCTGTCTATATCCAGATGAGAGAGGTGTTATTTCTCAGAACTGAAGAGGGAAAACTGAGGTCTAGGAAGAAATAGATCCAATTACCCATAATGAGTAAGTTGTATATCTGGAAAGTAAATGAAGGTCTGTATTTCTCTACTATCATTAAATAGAATGCTGCTGAAAGAAGTCCATCGGTAACAATATAGATAAGCTAGAGAGAACCAAAGGAGTAATCAACTTCTCCAAATTTCAGATGATGAAAACAATGCTGTTTTAGAAGAATCTAGATTGAAGAATATAGTTGTGCTTTATCAAACATTCTGAGACCCACAGGACAGAGTGTTTGAGAAACCACAATTCGCTTTCATGTCTTTGAACCCAAGAGTACAAGGAGAGAAGTGTCATGGATGTGAATAGAAAGGTCTGCAGGGGTCAGGTCGTGAAGGGCCTTACAAGATATTATGAAGTTTGCACTTCATACTGAAGGCAGTGGAGAGCCATAAGTGACCAGTATAATCAGATGATACTCTAAAGCTAATATGAATCAGTGTAGACAGAAAGCTGGAGTTGGACAAGAGTCTGGCAGGAATTCCATTTAGGGCACCACTGATAGGTGATAAGGGGGTGAAATCAAGGGAGGGAGAACTATAATTAAGAAAAAATAGTTAAGAAATAGAGTTTGTTGTTGTTGTTAGTTGTCGAGCCAGCTCTGATTCATGGTGACCTTATATAACAGAATGAAACATTGCCCATGCCTGCCCCAGCTCCATGATCTTTGATACTATGTTTGAGTCCATTGTTGCAGCTCTTGTGTTAACCCATCATACTGAGGGTTTCCTTCATTTTTGCTGATCAGCTACTTTACTAAACAGAATGTCCTTTTCTAGCAATTGATCTTTCCTTATGACATGTCTAGATGGGACTTAATGGATGACATGCTAAGTGGGAGGGTGAAAATTAAAGACACACCCTTAGTCCTTGATTGAGCATGTTGTAGTGTCATTGTTCAAAAGATGTTGAGGAGGAAGGAAGAGGTTAATTTCTCTTCAGCAATAGCTTCAATCACTTAAAGAGGGTCTGATGATTAATGGAGAATTACTCTCTTTGTCATGTGTTCAGCATAAAATTTAGCATGATGTATATACTAGGTGAGTATTTGTGACATTTCTTTATACACATTAGGCTGAGGTTAGGAAGAATTGTAAGTAAAGTTATTGAATTGTACTTCATAAACCCTTCCATTCACTTGTGAGTAACTTTACCTGTGTGAAATACCATAAGCTGAAGGTAGAATAATGTAATATTGTACATTGAGGGAGCCTAATCATTTTCTAGGAGCTCTGGTAGCATAGTACCTAAGGCACTTGACTGCTAACCAGAAGGTTGGCAGTTCAAACTCACCAGCCACTCCTCGGAAGGAAGATGGGGCAATCTACTTCTGTAGTAATGCTGCCTCGGAAACCCAAGGAGGGGTCGCTATGAGTTGGGTCTGACTTGACAGCACATAACAACAACAACAGAAATCATTTTCTGCCACTTCAGCATCTGAGTACTAACAATTGAGAAGCAAATATAAAGATTCAATTGAGGATCAAAATATGATTTACTTTTATTACTGACAAATCTCCATTAAGAATGCAATAGTATATCCTGTTTCTCTCCCCCTAAAACCTTGGAAGCAGTAAAATCTGGATTTGCTCCATTCTTCCTGCTTCTGGGGGGAGAGTGAGACACTGACTTTGGCCTGCTGGTTGCCAGGCAACTGGGAGAGAGCTGTATAGATTTGAAATCATGGAAGAGAAGTAGGCAGTCCTGCTTTGCTCTCCTCAGAAGAGAACATACATTGATTTAAGGTGAAGGTCTTACTTACTCTCAGCCAAAAATGCATTTCTCTAATCTCATACTCCTCATAACAAATTATGTCTAGCCATGGTATTCAATATAACTCAACAGAACAAGCTATAACAGGACCAGTCACAACAGTGTTAAAATATGCTAAATGATATAATGTTAACAAAATTAAATTGCATATGATTATCAATTCTGAATATTTTTTGTTACTAAATTTGCAGAAAAAAATATGAATACTGTTTTATTGTACATTCAAGGCCAAAGAAATCGAGTCCAAAATTTTGCCTTCTTAATTTCATATTCATCTTTTTCTAAGATATCACAAAACAAATCCATTGCTGCTGAGTTTATTCCTACTCACAATGACCATATAAGACACAGGAGAGCTGCCCGATAGGGTTTCCAAGGCTGTAATCTTTACAGAAGCAGACTTCTATATCTTTCTCCCATGGAGCAGCCAACCTTTCAATTAACAACCATGTGCTTAATCATGTGCCACCAGGGCTCCTTGTTCCATACCTAAAATATTAAAAGCAAAGGCATATTCTTAGCTATACATCAACATTTCAAGGAAAATAGCATCTCCAGGATCCAGTATATGATACAATTTCAACCCAATCATTATTGGCATAAAAAACAATATGGGGACCTAGAGGTTTCTAGAGTTGGGAGTATGGACAGAGAAAACATGAGAGGAAGGAGAAAATCTCGATGTCAGCCTGTAAAGATGCCAGTCAGTCTCTGTTACCTGGAACCCATGAAGTCTGAATTTGAATTTAAAATTCAATTGGGAGAAATATTCCATTGAGAGATGTACCATAGTAGTAGGCTTGCATATGTTAAAGAAGAATCCATCCATAGATCTTCCTCTGTTTGGTAGGAAAATTTAATATATTCCTATAATTTGTAATATTCAGGAATTTGTAGTGATGACAATCATAGTCTCCAGGGTTTATTTAAAGCTCACTTCTTCTTTAATGCTAGTTCTTAAAGATAGGGTCTATGTTCATTTTATTTACATCTGTACCCTTGCTCCTAACCATTGAACATAATATGAGATCAATAAATATGTAATGAATAAAAATACGTATGCGTATGTTTAGCCTGTTACTCTCCAATTCTTTTGATTCTTGTGATTCTGTCACACCAATTATGATTTAAATGGTCTTTAGAACTTTTATTGTCTGGGTATACCATACTTATAACTCCCTAGTGCCTCCTCCCACCCCCCCAAAAAAAAGTTCAATGCTGGGCTACTAACTGAAAGTTGGTGGTTTGAATCCATCCACAGATGCCTTAGAAGAAAGGTCTGGTGATCTATTTCTGAAGGTCACAGCCATGAAAACCCTATGGGACACAGTCATCTAATCTACACCTGAATATGGGGTTGGTGCAAGACTGGGCAGTGTTTTGTTCTGTTGTGCATGGGATTTCCATGAATCAGCTCCAGTTTCAGGCCAGCTAACAATAACAACAAGCAATGTTGATGGTCTGGCATTCCCCAGGCCAAAAATCTCCTTTACTGCACAGAAAGGATTTGCCCAACAGTTGGTTGTATGTCACAGTATTACACAGTACTCAGCATCCATTCCCTATGACTATAACCAAATAGTTAGGCTAGAGGTTTGCAATTTAACTATTCCTTGCCCACTTAGGTGGATTTTAGACAAAGTTATTTTATGTCATGTGCTCAAAAGTGGCAACTTAAGAAAATTGATAAGGATTTAATATTAAGATGTTAATGGGCAAAACCCTCATGGTTTAGGAGCCTTCTGCATTAGTCTGTGTTTAATTGTCTTAGAGCTTCTGGCTAGTATAGAATACAGGGCAATTTCATTATGTAGAAAATGGGTAATTCCAAACAGCACCGGATGGTGGAAGAGTGCATTGTAGATTAAGACCAAGTATTTAGTGAGATGGACAGGGAATTCTTCTTATGATTCCCCAAGGATTCTAGAAAGCTGATTCCTTTTCTGATTCTATATGGGCTCTGGAAAGTACTGAGACCAGAGAACATGATTACAGAGTCTAAAATAAATTTTTGAGAACTTAGTATACGTCTGTTTTCTGATTTTAGCATTTGTATGGTTGTCTTTGTTTCAGAAACACACTCCAAGTAAGGTATATAGAGAAAAAGTAGCATTATGGGTACAACTCATCATATAGAAAAAAAATGGCAAAGAGTGAGAAAAAGTCTATATAATATAATGTTACTATTTTGAGAATCTGAGCAAAAGGTATATATATGGCTTTTTTGAACTACTTTGCAAATTTTCCTTAAGTCTGAAATTATGTCTAAGTAAAAAGAAAACTTAACTTGATACATTTTTAGGAATGATTCATTAGAAAAAATCTATCAATTATTTATAAAATGATTATTTTGTGTTACATATATTTTGACATTTAAAAGCTTTCATATATTACAGGTTATGAGCAATAAAAAACATACAATTCAATAGATACAGCTCTTCTCCAACAAAATGGTGAAATATTTTTTCTTTAATACTTTCATTTTTATGATGACTTTTCTGGACAATAATCAGTTTACAGCACCAAGTTCATCCATAATTTTCTCAGTGGGCATTATAAATTTGTGGAGCACAAAGACAACTACAGCACAAATCAGAAGACTTGAATTCTAGTTTTGGTTGTGCCATTATTAATGAAAGAAATTTCTGAGTCCAAGCTATTAGCCTCCAAACCTAATCCTTGGATGGAAGGGGCAGAAGTTGAGAGAGATAAGGAAAACAGGATCAAATGGTATTATACTTTAATGTATATTATAGAACAATTTTTAGGGTAAGATTTGGTGAGACTGTCTAAACCATTTAACTTTATAAGTATTTATTAATGTTTAATATCCCCATCTGTTTCTTTGTAGTGACAGGTGGTAGAATGCTTAAAGCAAAAAGTGTGTGTGTGTGTGTGTGTGTGTGTGAGAGAGAGAGAGAGAGATTAATGAACAGAAAAGTGGAGGTTGTGAGGATTGTTTACTTTAGGCTTTGCCTGCCAACGTTCAGAGTACAGGAAGAAAGCATGTTGTTGTTGTTATGTGCCGTGGAGTCGGACCCGACTCACAGTGACCCCTCCTTGGGTTTCCGAAGCAGTATCACTCTGGAAGTAGATTGCCCCATCTTCCTTCCGAGGAGTGGCTGGTGGGTTTGTACTGCCAGCCTTCTGGTTAGCAGTCAAGGGTCTTAGCCACTATGCTACCAGAGCTCCTAGGTGTTTACATTTAGAAAGATAGGAAGCAATTAGTATGAGTCCCTGGAGTCTAGAAGAAAAAGGTGATTAAGTATCAAAACAAGTGACAGCACTGTTTGTCATTGATCAGAACATTTAAAATTATAATTACCTTGCTCTAATGGATAGTTATTAAATTATTTGTTGTGTGCATTAAAGACATAAAGTAAAATTGAAATTTTATTTACATTTTATCTCTAATATTTGACATATTTAATTTTTCAATCCAGTTGTTCCTTATCTGGACAGACCTTCAGTGTCACTAAATTGCTTGAATTTGGATTAGTGGCAACTGGATTTCTAGGAATATGTTTGGGGGATGGTGGTGATGGGAGACGATACATACACAAGAATCAATTCAGTAACTGCCAAGTGACCCTATAAATTATTTTTCATGATGAAACTTAGGATGATGTACAAACAGACGTACATTTTAAAACTTAACAAATGTAAGTGGTAGATTGATTTAGGGAACATTTCATTTCAATATGCCTTGGGATCTCCAGATAAGAATTTGTTCTCAGAAATTGAGAATCAAACTGTCCAGCAAAGCTTATGTTTTTCTCATTTATTCTCTAGGGTAAACTTCTCTTGGAAAATATATTCCTCAGGGCTGATTTTACATCCTTATTCCTTAGACTATAGATCAGTGGATTCAACATGGGGGTTACAAGATTATTCAGTATCTGAATTATAACACCAAGCATGGGACTAGGATTGGGCTGTAGATAGATGATGATGACTGGCCCATAGGCACAAAGAATGGCAGTGATGTGGGCACTGCAGGTGGAGAATGCTCGCTGCTTGCCCTCTGCTGAGCGAATGTTTGATATAGAAATTCCAATGTGAGTGTAGGAAACAAGGATAAGGAAAAAACATATGAGAGACAAAAGACCAACATTTATAAAACCTACCCTCTGGGCTAGAGATGTATCTTCACAGGCCAGCAGTAAGACTGCAGGCATGTCACAGAAGTAGTAGCTAACCTCATTAGAGCCACGGTATGATAACTGGAAGGTGAGGGAGGTTAAGATGATGGCATGGATGCAGCCACCCAGCCAGGTCCCTGTGGCCAAGACAGAGCAGACTCTGTGGTTCATGATGACCATGTATCTCAAAGGGTAATATATGGCCACAAAACGGTCATAGGCCATCACAGTGTATAGGAAACACTCAGTGCACCCCAAGAAGTGGTAGAAGAAGAGCTGGGATGCACAGCCCTGAAAAGAGATAATGTGGCTCCACCCTGAGAGGTATAACAGCATCTTGGGAGCAGTGGTTGAGGAGAATCCCAGGTCAAACATGGAGAGGTTTCCCAAGAAAAAATACATAGGAGTGTGAAGCTGAGAAGAAGAGAGGATAGCTGTAAGGATGAGTACATTTCCCAAGAGGGTACATAAATATAATGATGAGAACAGGAAAAAAAGAACTGTCTCTAGTCCCTTTGTCTCAGGGATCCCAATCAGGATGAATTCAGTCACCATTGTGTGATTTCTCATTTTTATGGAAGAATCAACTCTTAGATGTCTGTGGAAAAAAAGTTGTGATTAAATTCAGTATGTATTTAAATGATTTATGTTTAGATCGATGAAGTAGGAAAGCAACAAATGATTTATATATTTAAATATCAATATAAAAATTTTAAAATAATATAAAAAGTTGGAATCAAAATAGTGATTTCTGATACATTTGTCTTGATTTGCTTGTCTCTCCATACTGGATGTATCTTTGCTGTGCAGTCTCTAATTGCAGGTGTCTCATTAACATTCTCATCCACAAGGTTTATGTTATTTGTTATGTTGTTATTTGCCATCGAGTCGGCCCCAACTCCTAGCGACCCCTCCTTGGGTTTCCGAGGCAGTTATCACTACAGAAGTAGGATTGCCCAACCTTCCTTCCGAGGAGTGGCTGGTGGGTTTGAACCACCAGCCTCCTGGTTAGCAGTCAAGTGCCTTA
>NW_006921845.1:349182-354536 GCF_000298275.1 Orycteropus afer afer | reverse complement strand
ACCCCTCCTTGGGTTTCCGAGGCAGTATCACTACGGAAGTAGGATTGCCCAACCTTCCTTCCGAGGAGTGGCTGGTGGGTTTGAACCGTCAGCCTTCTGGTTAGCAGTCAAGTGCCTTAGGCACTATGCTACCAGAGCTCCCAGATTGCCCATTAGCAACCTTGAAATCATTTATGATCATATGAACTTCACATACAAAAGATACAACATCTTTTCCACATTTTTCTTCTAATTTGAGGATCAACAGTGAGTAACAAGCCAAAAGCAAGGTCTTAGATCACTCTTAATGAACAAAACATTATATTAACAGGCTCCATATGCTTCAGAGTAACCTGAATTTAGGACACATGAGTAACTGGTAGCCTCCATTTAGGTCTCCAAAGTCTGAAATTTTCTAATCATATCCAAGTTAAGAATAATCTTATTTTATGGCTACAGAAGCCACAGAGGCAGGAATAGTAGGGTAGAGACTTTCCCAACTCCTATATTTGGAAATGATGTGGCATCTTCACTTACTTGTTTTAACTTATCCAACACAGTGAGATCTTTAAATTATAGATTAACCATGATTCCTGTTGTCTAAGAGCTTATCTATATCCATATATACGTATATGTTTTTCTTGTTAGTGTGAGGAAGAGAGGGAGAGCAAAAGCAGAAAGTGATGGATAAAGTTTGGACACTTACATGGCAGACAGGGAACATAGCTGCCTGGTGCCACTGAGTGATGTTTTCCTTTCCTTCCCCATGAGAAGGAAGGACCCCTTCCCTGCCTAAATCTCCATAAGCCTGCACTCTGCAGGCAGAAATGCTCAATTCTCCTTTTCAATCACTTTCAAATAGAATGTCACAAATTTCAATGTGCTTTAGCTCCCTTACCATAATTTTCTCTCCAACTCCAGGAACTACAACAATCTCCAAATGCAGGTGATTTTAAATAACCTTTGTCTTCCTTTGGGTATTAATCCCTCAACTCAGGAACCTTATTGAGCAAGAGAGCAATTAACTCCTGGGTGTAATTGTTCCTTAGAAATGAGAGAGAAAAAAGAAAGAGAGAGAAAAGAGAACACATTTAAAAATGAAATATTTTATAAGATTTTCTTTTGTAAAATTACTTCAGGGGGATAATAATTTTAAAATAATTGATTTGGCACACATATCACCCTTATTTCTTGTATATTTTTCTGTTTATTAATCTTTTATGTGCAGGTATTGTCTTTATAAATAAAGTGTTATTTTGTTTAATGTTGACCATGTAGTATTGTCGTTTAGTATTGACTTACAGCAAACAATAATAACTGAGGTAGATCAGACAATTAAAAAATCGATGAAAAACTAAGCCCATGGAGTGTTAGAAAGTAGGGACCTCAGCAATGAAAATTTATGAAGTAGTTTCAGGGCTGTTATAGAACAAAAGGGAAGAGTATGCTTGAAATTAAAACTAAAAAGCTTTTATTGAGAGGCAAAGCAATTTGCAAATTGAGGGTCACAAGGAGTCTGAAAGACATCCAAGGAGGAGACTGTTCAGAGAGTTTTTATTAGAAAATACTCTAAATTCACTGCCGTGGAGTTGCATCCAACTCATAGCAACCCCTCCTTGGGTTTCTGAGGTGGTATCACTACAGAAGTAGATTACTCAATAAGGAACTTCAAAATTCAGTGATTGGTTGAAGTTTAGGTAATGGCTACAAAATTGGGTGATGGTCCATGTGATTGGTAGGAAACTGCATACATTTCTAAATTTTTTTTTTTTTTTAAGTTACAAATGAATAGATAACCAAACTGAGTACATACACACAATGGAATAGTATATAACCCTAGAGAATAATGTAGAATCTGCAAAATATCTCATAATGTAGAAAAAAATCAGAGTACATTATTCTGAGTGAAATCAGTGAGTCATAGAAGGACAAGTCTGTTATTATAAGAAATCAAGGAAAGGTTTATCTATGGAGGAAAACATCCTTTATTGGTTACTGGGGATAAAAGGAGAGGGGAAGGAAAATTACTAGATAGGTAAGAGATGAGTATTGCTTTGGGTGAAGGGAAAGACAATATGCCAAAAGAGAGTGACCAACACAACACTAAGGAAAAGGAAGATGCAGAGAGGTACATGAGAAGAACAGACAATAAAGATAAATACCTTTACATACACAATAGTGCATTATCAGTAATAACAAGCATTGATCTACATGTTGATACATAGGTAGAGGCTAAATGATCAGGTATGTCTGGGGAGAAGGAACATACCCATGACGATATAGGTCATTGCCAGATGATATTTCTACACATACATTTGTATGTGCTATAACAATGTCCATATATATAACAGAGCTAACAAGGTGCAAAGCTAAAATAACTTCTTAGCCACAGCCAAACACTGAGGGAATAAGTAACTGGGCCTATGGGTCCAAGCTCAATTGGCATAACATACTACACAAAAAAAATTGTTCTACATCCTACTTTAGTGAGTAGTGACTGGGGTCTTAAAAGCTTGCAAGCAGCTATTTAAGAGGCAACAATTGGTTTCTCCTCATCTGGAGCGAGGAAGAATGAAGAAAAACAAAGACACATAGAAATAGTTAGTCCAATGGACTAATGGGCCATGTGAACCTTGGCCTTCATGAGCCTGAGACCAAAAGAACTAAATGGTACTTAGATACTGCTGTGAACCACTTGGAAAGGGATCAGTTTAGGAGATCCTGGATAGAGTGGGAGAAATTTGTGGAATAAAACTCAAAATCATGGGGGAAAAAAAAAGACAAGGCTTGCTTATCAGAGAGAGATGAATGAAACCCCTGAGACTATGGTCCCTAGTCACCCTTTAGGCCTGGAATTGAATTCACTCCCCTGGCTTCCAGCCATCCAATAGACAGGTGTATAAGGTGAACATTTACATCAAGTAGGTACGCTCCTTAGAGCAAGTAACCATGGGAGATCAAAAGGGCAGTATTTTCATTGGGAGACAGCTTACAGGGCAGGAATGCATAAGAAAGAAGGACACAGGGCAAAGGTAAGCACAGGGAAGAACTAGGAAAAGAGTTGTTACTTGATGGGGATTGCAATCAATGTTAGGAAACAAAATGTGTATGAACTATTGTATGGAAAATGAATTTGTTCTGTAATCTTTCATCCAAATTACAATTAAAAAAAAATAAAAAAAGAAGAAGAACTAGAAAGATGAGATTTAGGGAGAAAAAAAAAAGAGTACATCTGGCTTTGAAACAATCACGAGACCCTCCTTGCCTGACTGCAGGGAGAACATGCCTCATTCTAAAGTTTATTTTGAGTAAGCATCTGTTCTGAGAATTGTTTTGGACTTTGTTTTCTAAGCAGCAAGCAAACAAAGTTTCCTTAAGCAAACAAAATGCCATTGTTCTTTCAAATTGTTTACCCAGTAATTTTCACAGAGTGTAGTGGATAGTTACAGGAATGAAGGCTACATTCTTGATGCAGAGGCTACTGTTGATTAAAAATGGAGTTTTAGCCTCAGACCTTAGCATAGGCACCATCTCATGTTGGAAGGTCTGAGTTAACTTGCAATGTTCTTACTGCTATCAGATAATTTAGCCTCAGTTGCTTTTTCTTTCTGTGGGCCTCAGCTCAAGATTCAATCTGATTTCCTTGGTTGAGTCATATGTCTATGGCCAGGGTACAAGACATGATTGGGAAGAGATGGGCAGTGCCCCAATGGGTAGAAGAAAGCACTATTGTCAGGAGAAAGGGGAAAGAAATAGACTGAGAGACTAAACATAATTTCAAGCTATTACTGAAATATCAGTCTTTATACTACTTGTTGTTGTTGTTGTTATGTACCGTCGAGTTGGCACTGACTCATAGAGACCCCTTCCTTGAGTTTCTGAGGTGGTATCACTATGGAAGTAGATTGCCCAACCTTCCTTCTGAGGAGTGGCTGGTGGCTTTGAACTTCTAGCCTTCTGGTTAGCAGTCAAAGCTTCCAAGTTAAATCCCTTGCATTCTCAATAAACTTTTGTATGGGAGTGGCTTACCCAATTTTTCCATCAAGGCATTCATTCATTTGTTTATTTATAGATAAAAGCATTCATTTGTTAAATAATATGTGTTGAATACCAAATATATGTCAGGGATTAATTATTTGCCAGGAGAGAAAAAGTATAGTCCCTCTGATCAAGAAATACAGAGTCCATCAGGGAGAAAAGAGTATTTATAATCTTATTTAAACCTCTTAATTTGACTTAAGACAAAGAAATAATGTTTTTTGGTGCATACCTAACTAAAGGATATGATGAAGTCTTCTGTAGATGAGAAAAGTGAGGATTAAAGAAGTTAAATGATTTGCCTCAGAGCATGCTGCATACCCTAGGGATTTGGCTTCTTCTTTGGGACTCTGAAGCCCACCCTTTTTGTGATATCACAGGACTGTGGTATGAGCCTCAGGTTGTCTGGGGTACAGTGGTAGCAAAGAGGAAGAACCAATCTGCTTTGTCTGATGTGGGGGCATCATAGACAATTTCATAGACTACGTTACAATGGAGTCTTGAAGAGCATGTAGGGTTGTTTTCAATGCATAAAAGAGAAGACAGGATCAATTAATCAGATTCAGACACAGCAAGTTAAGGTACATAAGGATGACTGGATATTGCGGTTCATATAGGGGAAGGTGGGCTGGAAGGAACGGGGGAAGGGAGGTAGTACAGTGGGAGGTAATGCTTCAAAGTCCAGAAAGGGAGTGACTTCATTTGCCTATTATTTTCAGGGCCTTGATAAACTCTTATGTGTGGTGATGGGGAGATCATAGTTTCATTTAACTTACCACACTAAAAGCCATGTGAAGCACATACATGAGGAGAAAGAGAATGAAGATAGTTTAGAAAGTATCTAAGAGGTCCAGTTAAGACATAGTGAAAACTTGAATTAACAAGGAAGTAGTAGGAAGGAAGGGACCTCTGGTGGCATAGTGCCTAAGGCATTTGACTGCTAACCAGAAGGGTGGTGGTTCAAACTCACCAGCCACTCCTCGGAAGGAAGGTTGAGCAATCTCCTTCCATAATGATACTGCCTCGGCAACCCAAAGAGGGGTCGCTATGAGTCAGGCTGACTCAAGGGCACACAACAAAAACAACATTTTAGGTGTAAAACCAAAACTTCTTAGAATCAAGGCATCATATGATAAGTTAACACAATGGTCACATTCCCTATGGTCAAACATTTTCAGTATGATACCAGTTTCAGAAAAAATCAGTGATCATATTCCAATTGTACAAACTTGATAAAAGAGCTCAGGACAGGGGAGGCGGGGCAAGATGGCGGACTAGGCAGAAGGATTGCACAGACCCTCTTCAACAAAGAAAAGGGAAACCAATTAACACAGACA
>NW_006921845.1:314713-326934 GCF_000298275.1 Orycteropus afer afer | reverse complement strand
CAATCCTACTTCTGTAGTGATACTGCCTCGGAAACCCAAGGAGGGGTCGCTATGAGTCAGGGCCGACTCGACGGCACATAACAACAAAACAAACAACAACAACTTCCTTGAGTGTTGATTGTGGCTCTAAGTAAAATGAAATCCCTAACAACTTCAACCTTTTCTCCATTTATCATGATGTTGCTTATTGGTCCAGCTGTGAGGAGTTTTGTTCTCTTGATGTTGAGGTGGAATCCATACTGAAGACTGTTGTCTATGATCTTCATCAGTAATTCTAATGTAAGTCTTCTTCACTTTCACCAAGCAAGGTTCTGTTATCTGCATATCTCGAACTGTAATTGCATCTTCCACCAATCCTGACACCCAGTTCTTCTTCATATAGTCCAGCTTCTTGGATTATTTGCTCAGCATACAGATTGAATAAGTATGGTGAAAGGATACAGCTCTGATACACACCCTTCCTGATTTTAAACCATGCACTATTCCCATGTTTTTCTCAAATGAAACCCTATTGGTCTATGTACAGGTTCTTCATAAGCACAATTAAGTGCTATGAAATTCCCATTTTTCCCAATATTAGCCATAATTTGTTATGATTCATACAGTTGAATGCCTTTGGATAGTAAATAAAACAAATATAAACATCTTTCTGATATCCTTTGCTTTCAGTCAAGATCCATCTGACATCAGCAATGATAGCCCAATGATATTAATGTCCCCCTGTGAATCCAGCAAGGATTTCTGGTAGTTCCCTGTCAATATATTGCTGCAACCATTTTTTAATTATCGTCAGCAAGATTTTACTTGTATGTGATATTAATGATATTGTTCAAAAATTTTCTTTGAAATGGCCACAAATATGGATCTCTTCTAGTCAGTTGGCCAGGTAGCTGTCTCCCAAATTACTTGCCATAAACAAATGCCTCTAATGCTGCATCTGTTTATCAAAACATTTCAGTGGTATTCTATAAATTCCTGGAGCCTTGTTATTTGCCAATTCCCTCAGTGCAGCTTGGACTTCTTCCTTCAGTACCATTGGTTCTTGAGCATATACTACCTCTTGAAATAGCTGAACATTGACCAATTCATTTTGGTACAGTGACTGTGTATTCCTTCCATCTTCTTTTGATGCTTCCTGCATCATTCAATATTTTGCCCGTAGAATATTTCAGTATTGCAACTTGAAGCTTGAATTTTTTCTTCAGTTCTTTCAACTTGAGAAATTCTGAGCATGTTGTTCCTTTTTGGTTTTCTAACTCCAGATCTGTGTACATTTCATTATTATATTTTACTTTATCTTCTTGAGCCACCTTTTGAAATCTTCTGTTCAGTTCTTTTACTTCATCATTTTTTCCGTTTGCTTCAACTACTCTCGATTGAAGAGCAAGTTTCAGAGTATCTTTTGACATCCATTTTGATCTTTTCTTCCTTCCTTGCCTTTTAATGACCTTTACATTCTTTGTGTGTGACATTCTTGATGTCATTCCACAGCTCATCTGGTCTTCGGTCATTGGTGTTCAATGAGTCAAATCCATTCTTCAAATGGTCTCTAAATTCAGGTGGGATATAACAAAGTTTGCATTTTGACTCTCGTGGACTTGTTTTAATTTTCTTTGGCTTCAACTTGAACTTGCATATGTTCTGTTCCATATTCAGCTCCTGGCCTTGTTTTGACTGACGATATTGAGTTTCTCCATTGCCTCCTTCTACAGATGTAGTTGATTTGATTCCTGTGCATTCCATCTGGTGAGGTCCTTATGTATAGCCGCCATCTGTGTTGAAAAAAAGTTATTTGCAATGAATAAATTGTTTGTCTTATAAAAGTCTATCATGGTATCTCTAGTGTCATTTCTATCACCATGTTTTCAACTACTGATGCTTCTTTTTTGTTTCCCACTTTTACATTCCAATCACCAGCAATAATCAATAGATCTTGATTGCACATTTGGTCAATTTCAGGCTGCAAAAGTTGGTAAAAAATCTTCAATTTCTTCATCTTTGGCTTTAGTGTTTGCTTTAGAAATTTGAGTAATAGTGCATTAACTGGTCTTTCCTGTATATGGACATTATCCTTTCACTGACAGCATTCTACTTCAGGATAGATCTAAAAATGTTTTTTTGGGGGATGAATGCAGTGTCATTCCTCTTCAATTTGTCATTCGTGGCATGCTGTTGTTGTTGCTATGTGCCGTTAAGTCAGACCTGACTCATAGCGACCCTTCCTTAGGTTTCCAAGGCAGTATCACTATGGAAGTAGATTGCCCAACCTTCCTTCCAAGGAGTGGCTGGTGGGTTTGAACTGCCAGCACAGAGTAGGTCATATGATTATCTGGTTCAAAAAGGCCAGTACCAGTCCATTTCAGTTTACTAATGCTTAGGATATCGATCTTTGTACATTTTATTTTATTTTTAATAATTTCAAATTTCCTAGATTCATTAAGTCATACATCCCTATTTTGATTATTAATGAATATTTGCAGCTGTTTCTTCCCAAATTGAGTTTTGCCCCATCAGCAAATGAAGGTCCCAAAAGTTTCCTCCAACCACATCATTAAGTTCGACTCTACTTTGAGCAGCTAGCTCTTCCTCAGTCATATTTTGAATGCTTTCCAATCTGAGGAGCTCATCTTCTGGCACTACATCAGACAATGTTTCACTGCTATTTCTAAGGTTTTCCATAGCTACCTTTTGCAGAAATGTATGGCACTGTCCTTCTTCACAGTCTATCTTAGTCTGGAAGCTCCACTGGAATCTGTCCACCATAAATGACCCTGCTGGTATTTAAATACCAGTGGAGTAGCCTCCAGCCTTGCAACAACATGCAAACAACTACAGTATGACAAACTGACAGGTGAGTAGTGGCAATATTTGACCTACGTTCTCAATACAGGAGAGATAAAGTGTAAGGAACAATAAGAACTAGTAGGGAAGAAAGCCATTCTCTATTTTTAGATCCTTGTTTCATGTTTCAGCTTTTAGGTCCTACTGTCTCCAGTTCCATCAAGAAAGAGGAAGAAGAATCTCCATATGGACCCTAGTTTAAGCCACATTCTCCAATAACTTTTCAGAAAACCTCATAAGTGTGGAGAGAGAAGCTGGGAAGAAACAAAATTCTAGCTGCAGTGGGAAGAGGATTTGGGGGAAACACTAGTACATTTAGGGAGACAAATAAGGAAGATTATTTTACTATAGAATATTGAAAAAAGGAGAAATGGTAGCCACTAGGTCCGAGAAAAATTGCTGAGAATATACGTAAATTACCAAAAAGCCAAAAATCCAAACTCACTGCTGTCGAGTCAAATCTGACTCATAGCCATCCTCCTTGGTTTTCTGAGGTGGTATCTCTACAGAAGTAGATCGCTTAATCTTCCTTTCGAAGAGTGGCTGATGGATTTGAACTGCCAGCCTTCTGGTTAGAGGTCAAATGCCTTAGGCACTATGCCACCAGAGCTCCCGTATGTGGATTAAGTACCAATTTATTTTATGACATCAGATTACAACTTATTTTTTTTTTTTTGGTCAATTTATTTTATGACATCAGATTACAACTTATTTTTTTTTGGTTTCTAAGCTTCTATACCTGAACATACATTGAGAATCAGACTTTGATTCTAACAATCAGGTAAGGACCTCTACACAGATATCCTGGAATACCTAGAGGATTAGGGTTTACAGAGTATAGTTACAAGAAGAGAATGAGTATATTCTAACCACACTTTATGGGATTACCAAACCATAACCAAACTATTAGAACATTTTATTATAAATTTGTTCAGGCAGGATTTATAAATAGCACAGATAAATCATAAATATCACACCATTGGGTTTAAAAATGACTACTTAATGAATTGTTCTGGATTTTTTTATTTCCTTTAAACTTCTTTGTTCAGATAATCTGCGTCACTATATCTCATACTGAGAAGTTCTTTTATTCTCTAGAAAATAGCTTTTAAAAAATAAATGCTGCAAGCTCATTGAAAAAGAATGAAAGAAACACAGAAAAATGCAATGAGGAAAGTAAAAATTACCCAAAATCAGATTAATCATTTTTTAATATTTGGGTTAACATTCTTTTAATAATCCATTTATGTTTAAACATATAAATATATATGTATATATGTATATATATACACACTCTTACATGGTGAGAAAAAGAAGGCATAAGCATTCATGTGGTTTTTTTTTTCCTACTTCCAGCTGATATGGAAATTTTGTCTTTGTCATGTTGCCTGGGCCTTTATTTTGTAGAATCAATATTGGGTAAGGATAGAATTGAAGAATTTAAGAAGGGAAGATTAATATAAATGGAAAAAGGTCTAGTAAATTGGGGAAAATAAGAAAAAGTGTTAAATAATGAAAGCTAATGAAAAAATCTAGAGGCAATGTTGGCTAGGAGGAGGAACTATTAGAGAATTTTAAGAGGATTTTAAGATAATAATAAAGAACATCAGTTTCTGTTGGGCGGCACAAACAGTTATATGTTTGGCTGCTATCTAAAAGAGTAGACATTTGAATCCACTTAGAGACACTGCAGAAGAAAGGCCTGGCAATCTACTTCCAAAATAATGAGCCATCAAAAATATCAGCACAGCCTGCTCTGACACACATAGTTGCCATGAGTTGGAATCAGCTGAATGGAACCAGTTTTCAAATGCAGGGAGAGATTAAAAGGAAAAAAAAAAAAAAAAAGGTGGGGTAAGATCTTATGAAATGGGGTTTGGACAAGTGTGTATATTTTAGGTCCCTGAGTGTCACAAACTATTTTATCTTGGCTACTAACCAAGTGGTGGCTTGAATATATGCAGGAATCTGCTTCCATAAAGAGTATAACAACAACAACCAAAAAACCCTATGGAGCAGTTCTACACTATAACATGTAGGGTCGCTGGGAGACAGAATCAACTTGATGGCATTTTTTTTTTTCTGGTGTGTGTTTTTAATAAAATCTTATTTTAAATGATATACTAAGTTTTAGCTATAAGAAATTTTTTTTTTAACTCTTTTAATTAAAAGTTTGTTTTTGTTTTGTTTTTTATGTCAGACAGACTGATTTAGAAGGGTGAAGAAAGTGACCCTGGTGCATTCAAGTTTCAGGTTTCATTATGGCTTCAAATTTATCTGTATGAGGATATACACTTGACTTTGGGTATGTTTTTGTTTTGTACCCTAAATATTTCAATCATATTTTGTTTTCCATGTTAATTAAATAAGTACTTACCTCACAGTTTTTTGGTCATTTGTTCATTCATCAAACACTTAATGGAACAAACATTGTCACTATTGTTATAAAACTTCTAATCTGCCAGGAAGGAAACCATTGAGCAAATGATTATCAATGTAATGAATGCCTTCACATAAACTTTGCCCAGACTTTGCCAGATGTCATGGCATGTGTGTTCTTGACTAATATTCAGCTTTAATAGAGTAGCAAATTGATACTGTTTTCCCAAAGTATGAGAATAAAATTATATGTGATCTAGGATGTGTCTGTCAGGTTAGAGAGGCCTTAAACCCTCATCTTGTACCTCAAACCTCTTATCTATGTTGCATGTGCTCCATTCTGTCCTTTTGTCTCATGTCTTTTGTATGGATACCAATTTATTTTCACTTCTTCTGTTTTCATGGTTTCAAATAGGATAGAAACTGGAGAATGAAAATATATAAATGACAAGTGACTAAAATACTATAAAAAACTAAGGATAGGTGTCCAGTAAACAACATCCTTGGATTCTGGAGAAAATTGAGAAATAATGATCATTTCCAGAATCGTAAGAGTCAAGTTGGAAAATGTAACTTTGTGGGAGAAGAAAATGAACCTGTTCACTGTTCCCCATAATTATGATTCTCCTCTTCAAGCAACATCAGAATGACAGGCTTTCCTATTCCTTTTACACTAATGAGTAATTTGGGATCTTGATAGCACTGGTGCAGTAGCAAAACTATGACTCTCCAAGTTGAGAGACCTTGGTTATAGATCTAGCTTTACTGTACCTGTGTTACTCAGGGCAAGGAATGTCTTGCTGTTTCTCTGTGCCACCATCTATAAAGTAGATAGTGGAACAGAATATGTGGTGATGATAATAAGGAAACTATATAAACCTATACACACTTGTGTCTTTCACCAGCTATTTATTGAGTAGCTTCTATGTGTCATGACCTGTGCTAGGCTCTGGAGAGAGGTTATGCTTTCTGGGACATTTAGGGCAGCCATGTTGTAGAGGGATTAAGAGCAGGGTCTTTGCATTGAGCAATCACTCACAGACACCCAGACACTGTGGGAGAGAGATCTAATGGATCTACCTACTTAGGATCATAGCATTGGAGGACGCCAGACTCAGTTGGCCCAACAAAGTACATAAAAGTCTTGTTCCACAACCTACATTGGTGAGTGGTGACTGGGGTCTTCTAAAAAGCTTTCAAGTGGCCATCTAAGATGCAGCTAATGGTCTCTTATCGTCAGAAGCTAAGAAAAGCACAAAAAACCAACACCATTTGGAAGCAATCAGCCCTAGGCATGGTGGACCTTGAGACCAGGAGACCTAGATTGTGCCTGGCCACCAATGCCAACCACTCGGGATGGGATCAAAACGAGATCCTGGATAGAGTGGGAGGAAAAACATGGAACAAATCCCAAAACACAATAATGACCAGAATTACTGGTCAGATGGAGTCTGGTGGGACCCCCAATACAATGGCAGCCCTGGGATACACTTCAGGCCTGGAATAAAACTCACTCTCAAGAGCTGGCTCTCACCCAGTAGTAAATGAGACAAACACACAGACCACTCAACCCAGGGTGACACACCCACATACTCTATGGAGTTGTATCCCTTGGAGCAATTAACCATGGGGCATCAGAAGGGCAGCATTCACATGGAGGAAATACAGGACACAGGAGTGCATAACCACAAGGGGCACAGGGGCAGGGTTACTGGGACGGCAACAGAGGAGAGTGGGTTAGGGTTGGGGATGGCAACTGGGGAGTGAAATCAGATGTGCACAAAATGTTGAATGTAAGAAAAACTCTGCTCTGTAAATTTGCACCTAAAGCGTACACTCACATACACACAAAAGCAGAGTCTTTGGAGTAAGTTGGAGCTGGGTTCAAGGTCTGCATTGTTGCTTAATGTGTGATCTAGGCCCCATTATTTAAAGTTTCTAATCCTCAGAGATCTCTTCTATGAAATGAAAACACCACCTTATGGGTTGTTGTTATTGTTAGGTGTCGTCAAGTTAGTTCTGAGTCAAGCCAACCCTAAGTACAATAGAAGAAACACTGCCCAGGGCTTGTGTCAGCCTCACAATTGTCACTGTAACACTACCTTATGGATAGTGTTTTTGTTATGTGCCATCGAGTCGGCCCTGACTCATAGCGACCCATCCTTGGGTTTCTGAGGCAGTATCACTACAGAAGTAGATTGCCCAACCTTTCTTCCAAGGAGTGGCTGGTGGGTTTGAACCACCTGTCTTCTGGTTTGCAGTCAAGTGCCTTAGGCACTAAGTTACCAGAGCTCCTATGGATAGTGTTAGTTCACACTAACTTATATCAGTTAATACTATTAGCAACATATAGAAAAATACATTTTTTACAGGCAGAAAAGGGAAACAATTGCATTTTAAGTGGAGCAAACAAATTTAAAAAAGTAATGAAGGGTGACTTGATTGGCATAGAGAAGAAAAACTGGAGGATACTTCTTGGACTGCTACAGATTCTCACTATGTCCAACCAGGCAAAATTTGATGCTGATGACAGGAACAAGAAATCTGTCTCCAGCTGCTTGTTATGTCTCTTGGATTCCTTATTCAAGAATAAGGCACTGAGAAAAATATTAACTACAGAGCTCTTTGTGGAGTAACAGGATTTACCAAGGCACACAAACAAAATCTTACTAGGTGAACACAGTATCATGCTTTCAGAGACAGTATCTCCATTTTTCACTAATTTATTTAAAGAGGAGAAAAGAGGAGGATGCCCTGAAGGGACAGTATGCTTCTAAAATCATTGCTAAACCGATTATTTATTCCAGAACAGTAAATACTACATTGTGGAATACCCTTTTCAGGGACTTTTTTACTTCTTTGTACCTTAAAGAATAGATTAATGAGTTCAGCATGGGTGAGACAAGATTATTTAATATTTGCACCACAGCCCCAAGCAAGGGTTTGGGTGTGGGCTGCAGATAGATGATGATTACAGGTCCATAGGCACAGAGTATTGCAGTAAGGTGGGCACTGCAGGTGGCGAATGCTTTCTTTCTACCTTCTGCTGAACAGATCCTTAAAATGGCCATTCCAATGCGGGTGTAGGAGACACAAATACTGAGCAAAAGCATTAAAGCCAGAAGGCCAACATTAGTGAAACCCACCCTCTGGGTCAGGGAGCTGTCAGCACAAGCCAACGGTAAGATAGCAGGAATGTCACAGAAGAAGTAGTCCACCTGATTGGGGCCACAGTAGATTAACTGAAAGGTAAAGGAAGTCAATATGGTGGCATCAAAACAACCCACCAACCAGGCCCCCATGACCAAACCCACACAGACCCTGGGTTTCATGATAAGCATATACCTCAAAGGATGACAGATGGCCACAAAGCGATCATAGGCCATTACAGAGTAGAGGCAGCCTTCGGCACAACCCAGGAAATGATAGAAGAAGAGTTGTGCAGCACACCCTTTATAAGAGATGGCTTGGCTCTGACCAGAGAGACAGAAAAGCATCTTGGGACAAGTTACAGAAGGGAAAAATATGTAAAAAATGGATAGGAATCCCAAGAAGAAATACATGGGAGTGTGAAGGATAGAGGAAGAAACGATGGCTATGAGGATGAGTAAATCGCCAATCAAGGTGAAGAAGTAGATAAATGAGAAGATAACAAAGAGCATAGTCTCCAGTCCCTTGGCTCAGGTATTCCCAACAGAATGAACTCACTCAGCTCTGTGTGATTCCTCATATCCTTGAGAGAGTGCTCTGAACAGAGAGGAAATGTAAAAACATGAATGTGGACTGTGATGGACACAACGCCAATACATTCATTCTTACCAATGCTTCCTTAAACATAAAGATGATGCTGAAATTAAGAATTACACATTCTGCCAAAGACACTTAAGGGCTAGTAAAGCAAATCTTCATACTTTCAGGTATAGTATTCCTTTAGGAATTCCACTGGATACAAAGCAAAATGAAACATTAACACAGAAGAATACTAGATGGTCTAAGAGAACAAATATCTTAATAGTATACAATTGCATATGATTTAATTAATGACAAAAATGAATATCCTAAAATAGACTAACCTGAAAGAGACAGATCCACCTGCTTCCTTTTCAGAACATTCCTACAGTTACACAAGGATGGGGTCAAATGTTTTAAATAGTCATTGAAGGGCAATGTGGGCACCACACCACTGATGAAATAAAACAGATTATGGTATAAAACAATGAGCATGAGGACTTAAGTAGTTTTATTAATATAATTTAAAGGGATATATTCCTAGAGTGAACATTTTCTATATGATGACATTCGTTTGACTGAAAAGAAACTGACAGTGACAAATTTGGTTATTATTATAGAATTTTAAATCACTTAGAGGTCTGCAGCTAAGTAGTATTACGCAAATTTCTGGTTTTAACTAAATCACCTCATAAATAAAAATTCAGAGATAAGATATTTAATTCTTGCTAACAATTCAAGTTTTCTAATCCTTAGTTTAATAAAATGAAAATATGTATATCCTGTGTGTGTGTGTGTATGTTTCTACTCTTGTTATATATTTAAATAAAAAAAAAAAATAGGTCACTTAATATTCTCTGCCTGTGAATCTACCACAGGGCTGTGCTGTGGTCAGCTCTATAATTTAGTGTTTGAGTTTAAGGGCTGCTGTGAATCTTCCATCCAGAAGAGATGATATTTTCACTTTCAGTTTTTATTTATTTATTGAGATTCCAAGCATATGAAAATTATCTAATTCTCACTACCTTGCTTTGTAATTGTAATTCTTGGTAAATTTATCTGATCTTCTGTTATAATTCGTAGTGTCACTAACTGACAATTTAATCTACCAAAAAAAATGGATATGGTAAGGTAGGTTTATACTACCCAGATAGACACCAGAAAATTCTGGTGGAATTGAATTCAGGTTACAGAAGACAGTAAAGTCCCTGAGAGCAAAGACTACATAATTTGTTGTTGAAACTGCAGCATTTACCCCAGTACCTGCAAATGGCTGGCATTTAAATATTTGTTGAATAAATGAATGAATGAGAAGCTGAAAATTTGTTTATAGATACACTTAAATATTGTTCACCACAATATATCTGGGATTTTGGAAATTGTAACAACCATAGATAGATAGGTTTAATTGAATAGATTTTTTTTTGACGTTTTCAAACATTTCATTTTTACTTGGATCCACAATAAATGCCCATATAGCCAGCAGTCAAGAAATAAAATGATATATTGCATTTGGCAAGTCTGCTGCAAAGACATTTTTTTTTTCTTTTTTCAGAATAGAATTTTTTAATGCTTAGAAATAATTCTTTTTGTCCTTAGCCTCTTTTAAACTGTTTGATTAACTCCAGAAAGTAAGGGTTTTTCTAAGCCTGTTTTTGGCTGGAGATTCCATACCTAATATAAAGAACTTAGATATTCATTGAAATGTAGAGTAGTTAATTCCTGCTGAAAGAAAGATAAACTGAGCCTCAAATATCTTCCCAATTATTCTTAACAGCTAATCACCTTTTGCTGGGGGTAAAAAGTAAATGGGAGATGTGCTGGGGGTGAGGGAAAGAGAATGGACTTCCCTGAGAAGAAGAAAAATGAGAAAGTCATGATTAGTGGAAAGTTCTGTGGCAAAAAGAAAAAGATGAGAAAAGGAATTAGTGGGAAAACACCTGAAAAAAGGCAATAATTGTTTACATAACCATAGGTAGTAGATTTAAATATTGCATCTTAGTTCATGTGATAATTAAACTTAAAAGAGGGTTATCAGACTCTCTTATTGTAATTCATTTCCTTTGCTATTATTGTTTTTGCAACATTAAGTCTATAACACGCCCCCCCCCCCCCAAAAAAAAAGCACTGCTATTGAGTGGATTCTGACTCATAGCAAACCTATAGGACAGAGTAGAACTGTCGCATATGGTTTCCAAGGCTGTAAATCTTCATGGAAGGAGACTGCCTCATCTTCCTCCCATGGAGTGGCTGGTGGGTTTGGGTTAAAATTAGAAGCCAAATGCTTTATCCATTGTACCAAAAGAACTCCTTATGTCTTTAAAGATTCTGTTTATTGCAGTGGGTCATTTAAGTTGTCAAGTCCTTTAAGGCTTCTTTTTAGAACAAAGCCAGTAGTTTTTACTTTTATTTATTTATTTTTTTCCTTCATTTTGCCTTTTTCTGCTTTAGTGGGACCATCTAGACCTGAAATCTCTAGAATCAGATTGTGTAACTGCTGATTACTGGTGTAAGAGTGCCTGGCCACTGGGTGGCTCCCATGCACTGTATAAGCAGTGCTTTACGGAGGCAGCCTGTGCATTTCTGAACAGTTTCTGTTAGGTTCAGTGATCAGAGAGGACTAATAAAATGGCTGCTAAGTAGACATTATAACATATTTCCAGGAAAAAAAAAAAAAACTTAATAATACAGCAGAGGAAAAAATAGAATGCAACATGTGGCTATTAAATTATAAAAATGTAAATAAATAGAAAATGTAAATGTAATCAATGTAAAATATTAAAGTTTTAAACAATGAAAATGTAAATATACAGAGTAAGATGTTGAAAATTGAGCTCAAGTGACGGAAAGATATAGATGCAATGCAAATCCGGAAAAGGCAGAGAAGTCTACTGCTATCTGTCTGGAGGAGAAAGCAAGATGATGGGTGAAGGTAATAAGAAAAGGCAAGATTTTTGAGCCAGAGAAACTTGATTTTAAATCCAGGCTGTTTTGCTTAGCAGTTTTACAACTTCGGCTAAGTCAGTTTACCTTGCTGTGCTTCAGTTAACTTATATGTAAAATAGAGATGGTATTACCCTCTAAACTTGTTTGATGCATTAACTGGGAAAAGGAAGTATGTACAATCTAATATGGCACCCTAACCAGAAGGCTGGTGGTTAAAACCCCCCAGGCACTTCTCGGAAGGAAGACTGGGCAATCTAGTTCTGTAGTGATACTGCCTTGGAAACCCAAGGAGGAGTCACTATGAGTCAGATCTGACTTGATGGCAG
>NW_006921845.1:307665-314613 GCF_000298275.1 Orycteropus afer afer | reverse complement strand
TTTTTTTAAGTATAGAGACTGTGCTCGTCAACTAAAAGGAGCTATTGTGGCATCCATAATGGATAAGGCATTTGGATGTGAACCAGAAGGTTGAAGGTTGATGCAACCAGAGGGAGGAAGATGAGGCAATTTACTTCCATAAAGAGTATAGCCTTGGAAACCTAATGGGAGTTCAGTGAGCTGGAATTGACTTGATGGCAGGGGGTTTGGTTTTTTTGGTTTTGCCCTCAATTGCTATTTATGCTTTTATTTAGGCAAGACTGCAAACAACTCTTGTAATGTATTAACAATATTGGCATAAACAGAACTAATGCTAAATAATTGACAATTTTGGGGAAGTGTCTAGAACCCATCCCTGAATGTCTATGTAGGTTTCTCCTGTATTATACTGAAGTACAAAAACAAATCACGCGGCAGAGAAGATTGGTAACCATGCCATAAGTTCCTACTCCATTCCCTTCACCATGCAAGCTCCCTTCCAAATCTTTTAAAAAACAGTAAAATATGAAATGTGCTAATCCATGACATCAGTGATAACCAAGGTAGAATATGTCACATTTATGTTCATCTCAAGTATAATATTTACACTAAAATATTATTGTCTTTAAGATAAAAGCTGAAAACAGAGAGGAACTATGAGAATTAATCTCATTAAAATAATATAATTTCAGATTACAACTTTTTCAACTAGGATTTTTTTCTTTTTAATGTTTGTACTTGTAACCTAAAAGCAACTACACATATATATTTAAAATCTTAAACATTCAAGATCCTCATCATTTCTAGAACTAACACAGGACAGGCTTGTGGGCATCAGAAGAAAATACATGGACCTGAGAATGAGAATTAACATAATAATTTGATGTTGCATCCAGAACAGAAATAGATAAAGCCTTCCTAAAAGACTCAACTCAAATTCAAACATTTGCTTAGAAAACAGTCAATCATGCTATATGAGAAACAACTTAGATTAGAGGTCCAAAGGCCCAAGTTCAGGTTCTAATTTATGGGAATGTGACTCTGAACAAGTACCTTTTTTTTTTTTTTTCCGTGAGTAAGTACCTAACAATCTCTGACTCTCAGCTTCTCATATATACAGAAACAGAATACATTCCCTGCATTAGCGATTTCAATCCTAATCGGTCCAAATTTATCATTCCAAGTAGGACATTTTTGAGAGTGATTATGGAAAAGTCCTAGCAAAAAACTGAATAGCTTCTTTAGTTATATGTCCCTCATTTGCATCCCACAGGTCTGTATTATGATGTCTACCACTGTAACTGGGCTCCTTAATATAGGATGATCCAATACGTGTTAATTAGCTAAGATAACAGTTACTTCATTACTTCACTGAACTGCTGTAAAACTTAAATATGATGATGTTCATGAGAGACTTTGATATATAATAAGATGCTACATAATATTACAGTTGCTATTGATAGCTCATACTTTGCACTAAGGAATTTAAAAAATTACCTGTATGGAGATGATGGTTGATGTCTTAAGCCTGAGAGAGTAGATATCATGAGGACAATAAAGGACTCAAGGCCAAACCTTGAGGAATACTACATTTTGGCAAAGGAGCAGGAAAGGGAGACATTTAAGAAGAAATAGATATATTCTTTGGAAAAAGGAAGAGAACCAGGAGAATGTGTTTTATATATTTTCACAAAGATGATTATTTTCTTTGTATCAGAGAATATATCCAACTAATTTCTGAATCCTAAGCAACAGTTTAGTGCTTGGTAATGATAGATGCTAAACTAATGATATAAACCAATGATAAATAAATGAATGAATTTTTGCATGCTGTTTTATAGAATGAATTCAGGAAAGAACTCTGAGATTACACAAATAAGAAGGATGCCCTCAGTTGTGTTGTTTTCCACAATCTTTGCTGCTCAGTTCTCTAGAATTAGGATAAAGAGTAACAATTCACAAAGATGGGGATTACCTCTGAGCACCTATGTAGTTAAAAGGGTTTTAAGGACTTAAATAAGAAAAATAAACACTGGGTTTCTACCCCTCTTTTTTTTTTTTTGTTTCATTTTCTTCTACAGAATCTGTATACCAAACATCTTTCTTCCACAGGTGCCATGGGATTGGGCTTGGATTTTCCAGCCAAGGGTACCAAACAGTCTTCTTTTCATTCAGAATCACATAGACAGAAGATGCTATGTGCCTGATGGAAACTCTTCTAATTGATTTCCTCAGTTAGAAGAAGCAAAAATATTTCCTACTTTTGTAGGATTTTAAATGGTCTCATTGTCCCTCTGGAGCCCCATCCCTGAGGTATCTGGAGACTCAGGGAGCAGGAACTCTCTGAGCACAGGTAGCAATTAAGTGTCAGATGTTGAGGGAATTGAGGAGTTAGGAAATAGAATATAACAGTCAAGTTAATCTTTAAAGGAATGGTGAATAAAGAGTTTATGATTCGCTCCTGCTACCCCACCCACTTCTCTGTTTTGGGAAGATATCCCCCTTCTCCTTTTATTCTCTAAAGACTTCAGCAACATGGCCTACTAATCTTTCACTTTTCTAATTACCACCTACTGTTTTAGGAGGTCTCATAAGGTAGTGCCTAAGGCAATTAACTGCTAACTAGAAGGCTGGTGGTTCAAATCCACCAGCCACTTCTGGAAAGAAGGTTGCGCAAACTAGTTCCATAGTGATAACACCTCAGAAACCCAAGGAGGGGTTGCTAACAGTCAGGTCCAACTCAACGGCCCATAACAACAACAACAACAACCACCTACTGTCTTAACTCCACGGTTGTGGAAGAAAACATAACATAATAAAGAGTATCCATCTTGGAGTCAGAAGATTCAGAATGTGAAGAATAAGTCTATTTTTCATTAGCTCTACGTTCTTCAACAGGTTAGTAATCCTCTCTGAGCACAAATTCGTGAAATGGAGTAATAATAGTACTATCTCATAGGGTAGTTGTGTGTGAGAACTAAATGTGATAATGCTTCCAAGCTTCCTGACATATGCTATGCACATATACTATGAGTTTTCCTAATTCTCAAGGTTTGTTGGAACTTAGATTTCTAAACTCCATAACTTAATTGGCAGACTCTTTCCTCTTTTATCCTTTATTCCTTCTTTCCTTCCTTTTCCAATTTTAAGATGAGTTTATGGTTTCCTTGTTTGTTTGGATGTGCTTGGTTGGTTTAGTTTTGTTTGTTTTAACTCCTAATAATTACAGAGAAAGAGACAATGATTAGAGAAAAATTAATAAACAAAAATAATAACAGGACTAGAGTTAGAAAAATGTAAGAAAGCTCGTGATCATTTTCATAATAATTATTTCTTTGTTGGGCACCATCAAGTCAATTCCAAGTCATAGTGACCCCATGTGACAGAGTAGAACTGCCCCAAAGAGTTTTCGTGGCTGTAATCTTTATGGAAGAAGATTGCCAAGTCTTTCTCCTGTGGAGCCAATGGGTGGGTTCAAACCATCAGCCTTCCAGTTAGCAGCTAAGTGCTTATCCATTTGTGCCACCAGGCTTCTTTTATAATAGACTGCTCAATATGGAGATCTAAAAGGCACATGGTTTTCTATATTCTCAGGTTTCAGCCAGGAAAATCCAACATGTGTCTATACGTGACAGATGTCTTAAAGAAGCCTTATTTAATTCTTACACCATATATATAAGGTAAGTATTATTAGTTCCATTTTACAAATGATGACATAGGCTCAGAGAAGTTAAATTATTTTCCCAAGATTACACAACTAGTAAATGGTAGAGATCAAGCCCCAAACATCTTAATCTAAAGCTCACAGATTTAATTCTGAGACAGAACCAAGTTGATTCTAACAATAACAAGCCTGTGCTTACCTTGTCTACTGGGTACTCCATCCCTGTTATACCAAACGAAAAGCAAACTCATTGTCATCAAGTTAATTCTGACTCATAGCAACCCCTTTAGGGTTTCCATGGTTGTAAATATTTACAGGAGCAGATTGCCCAGTTTTCCTCCTATGGAGCAGCTGGTGGGTTTGAATCATTGACCTTTTGTTTAGTAGCCCAAAGCCTTAACTCCAGTGCCACCAGAACTCCTTCCATGCCCCTTAAAACCAAAACTAAACTCACTGCTGTCGAGTCCATCCAACTCAAAGGGACCCCTCCTTGGGTTTCTGAGGCGATATCACTACAGAAGTAGATTGCCAAACCTTCGTTCCGAGGAGTGGCTGGTAGGATTGAACCACCAGCCTTCTGGTTAGCAGTCAAGTGCTTTAGGCACTATGCCACCAGAGCACCCTGGGGGACTGTAAATTTGAAAAGAGGCTTTGATTCTGTAGGAAGGTACTATGGGGTTGGAAGAGAGAGAGAGAGAGATGCCAGCCACACCTTCAAGCAGAATCTTTGCTGTGGTGAAAAAATGTGAAACTGTTTTCACTACAGATGAGTAAGCAAGCACAAGTAAGCCTGTGTTTACCTTGTTTATTGGGTAATCCAACACTGCAATACATTGGAACCTGCTTCCTAGTTTTATCTCTAATTTTTTGAGCCTTTGTATGAGCGAAGTATGTTCTTCATTAGTCTAAAAGATTTTGACTGGTTGTTTCCATTCCTATGGGTTATTGCCCTAGTCCTCATGATCCAAGATGGATTACTCAGAGTATATCTGCATTCCCACCAGTGAGCAAAAATGGGGGAAAGCGAAGGAGAGACCATACCCCTTCTTGGACATATGATCATAGAGTGCACACATCATTTCTTATATACCATCGGCCAGAACTTAGATATAGGGTTACATCTAGCTTTGGATGAGTCTGGGAAATGTCATTATTCTGAATGGTTATGTTGTTTTTAGTTGTTCTTGAGTCAGGTCCAACTCATGTTAGCCTTCTGTGCTAACAGAACAAAATGTTGCCTGGCCCTATGCTGTCTTCATGATCATAGGGTTGTTATGAGCCAGCATTGACTCAAGAGCAATAGAGTTTTGAGTTTTTATTATATTATGCCTCTTTCTTTGTCTCTCTCTCTCTGTGTGTATATATATATATAAGCTCTGGTAGTGTAGAGCCTAAGGCATTTGACTGCTACCAGAAGGCTGGCAGTTCAACTATACCAGCCACTGCTCAGAAAGAAGACTGGGCAATCTACTTCTGTAGTGATACCATCTCAGAAACCCAAGGAGGGGTCGCTATGAGATTAGATAGAGATAGAGATAGAGATAGAGATATTTTTTGAGTGTGTGTGCGTGTGTGTGTATACTTCATGTTCATTAAGATCCTTTGGATCCTTACAACCCAGGGAGTTATATAAGTTATCTCCATTTTGTAAATAAAAACAAACTCAGAAAGAGTAAATGTGTCACAATAAATACATCACAGAGATCAAAATAAAGCCTGAACCTTTGATACCACATTGTATAGTCTTTACCTTACACAGAGTCTGAACTCTGTGACTTTCTTTAAGCCTCAGATTTGACAGGTTCATTTTGAAATAGAGACCACTTGGGAAACTTGGTCACCAGTATTATCCTTTAACCAGGAAAATGAACACAGATATTCCCGGTTATTTACACTGTTACCTCATAAATTAGACTTTTGTGACCCTGATGAAATAGCCTTAAGTGACAAGTGTTGGAAAACTATCCATAGACTCTTGAGATTCTCTCAGTAAAGCAGAAATGTATGCATTAACCATGGTTCCTCTCCTTCCCTTCATGCTGTAGGGAAGACACAACTTGGGAAAATTAGAGATGATAGTTAAACTGTAACTTTAAACAGTAAACTTCTTAGTCACACTGCCTGGAACACAATAAACCCTTGGTTATTAATTACAGAAACATTAGTTTTTTATGTCATTGTTGATGTTAGTATTGCTGAATTTTCACTTTTCCAAACCAACTCACTGCTGTTTAATCAGATCCAACTCATAGGGACCTTGGGTTTTTGAGGTGGTATCACTACAGAAGTAGATTGCCCAATCTTCCTTCCAAGGTAAATCCCTTCTCTTTGCCTATCCTCTCTTTGTTCATTAGTGGAGATGAGGCAAAGAAAGGGCAAGTGTTTCAGGGTTTAAGAATTATCCGCTGATAGTCTGTTTATGCTATAAATTAGGGCACCTAGATTTGCCTCTATTTTATCTTTCATAGACTATCAAGCATAACACAAAATGCTAGAGCAGCAGAAGAGAAACTAGATGAGTAGGACCTTTTTAAACTCTTACGTACATCGAAAGACTTCTCAAAAACGGTGAAAAGAGAACCTACAGATTGGGGAAAAAATTAGTTATGAAATCTCTTGACAAGGGACTTATCTCTAAAATTTATGAAAATTTATAGAAAACTTCAACACCTCAACACTAAAGAGACAAACAATCCAATTCAGAAATGGGCAAAGGACATAAACAGACACTGCTAAAGAAGATATACAGGTGGCCAACAAACACATGATGAAATGCTCATGATCATTAGCCATTCCAAAACCAAACCAAACTCACTGCCATTGAGTCAGATCCGACTCATAGAGACCCCTCCTTGGGTTTCCAAGGCAGTATTACTACGGAAATAGATTGCTATATCTTTCTTCCGAGGAGTGGCTGGTGGGTTTGTTATTTTCAACTAACAAATAATTCCAAGAAAATAACAAATATAATAACAAATGATGCCGAGGTTGTAGAGAGATTGGAACCCTCATACACTGCTGCTGGGATGATAATATGGTGCAGTCACTATGGAAGACAGTATGGTGTTTCTTTAAAAAATTGAAAATAGAAATAACATTTGATCCAGCAATTCCATTACTAGGAATATATCCTAAGGTTGTGAGAGACAGGACATGAACTGACATATGCACAGTCATGTTCATCACAACACAATTCACTATAGCAAAGAAATGGAAACATCCTAAATGGCTATAAACAGATGAATTGATAACCAAACTATGGTACATTTACACAACGGAATACTATATGCAACAGGAGCTCTGGT
>NW_006921845.1:287978-302069 GCF_000298275.1 Orycteropus afer afer | reverse complement strand
ATGCTGAAAATACCATGGACTGCTAAAAGAACTAACAAATCTGTCCTGGAGGAAGTGCAGCTGCAATATTCCTTGGAAGTGAGAATGGCCAGACTTCGTCTCACCTACTTCGGTCATTTTATCAGAAAGGACCATTCCCTAGGAAAGGATGTCATGCTTGGTAACATGGAGGGTTGGCGAAAGAGGGGAAGGCCCTCAATGAGATGGACTGACACAGTGGCTGCGGCAATGGGCTCAAGTATAGCAAGGACCATGGAGCTGGTGCAGGACTGGGAGGTGTTTCATTCAGCTGTGCATAGGGTTGTTATGAGTCGAGATGACTCGACGGCACCTAACAACAACAATTACAACATCAATGCCAACTACTCAGAAAGGGAAAAAATTGGAGATCCTAGATAGAGTGGGAGGGAAATGTGGAAGGAAATTCAAAAACACAAAAATGGTCAGAAGTACTAGTCAGATACAGGGTGGTGGAACTCCCAAAGTCTATGGTCCCAGGTTATTCTTCGGGCCTGGAAATGGACTCACTTCAGTGGATTGGCTCTCACCCCAACAGTAGAAAGACCTACAAGCAGAACACCTACACCAGGGAGATGCACCTATGTACCGTAGGGAGAATAACTCCTTAGATCAATTAGCCATGAGACATCAGAGGTGTAGCATGCACATAGAGGGAAAGCTGGACAGACAGGAATGCATCGATAAGAAGAGCACAGGGAAGGAGAAATCACAGGGAGAGATTTTCATAGCTGGGAATTTTAATTGGGGCCATGAAATCAAATGTGCACAAACTGTTGAGAGTGAAATGAGTCTGATCTGTAATTTTGCACCCAAATCACAATAAAAAATTTTAAAAGAAAATAAATCCTATGGGCAGTTCTACTCTGCCCTATAGGGTTATTATAAGTCAAAATGAACTCAATGATATACAACAAACAACAGTTTAAGGGTCTAATGCTTATGCAGCAGTTTTCTTGAAGAGGGTTCAAAAACCCAAACCCACTGCCATCTAGTAAATTCTGACTCATAGGACCCACATAGGGTCTCCAACACTGTAAATCTTTATGGAGGCAGACTGTCTAACCATTCACCCATGGAGCAGCCAGTGGGTTTGAGCCACAGACCTGTTCGTTAGCAGCCAAACCCCTTTAACCACAGTGCCACCAAAGCTCTTTGTAAGAGGGTTATTATTTTTGTTACATATGGTCAAGTCAGCTCCAACTCATAGCAACCCTGTGAGTCTGTACAATAGAACAAAAACACTGCCCAGTCCTGTGTCAGCTTCATGATCCCTACTCTACCTGAGCCCATTATTGCAACCACTGTGTCAATTTATCTCGTTGAGGGCCTTCCCTTTCTTAGCTGACCTTCCACTTTACCAAGCATCATATCCTTCTCCAGGGAATGGTCGCTCCTGACAACATGATCAAAGGAAGTGAGGTGAAATCTAGCTTTTCTTGCTTCCAAGGAGCACTGTGGTTGCACTTCCAGGACAGATTTGTTCATTCTTTTGGAAGTCCATGGTACTTTCAGTATTCTTTGCCAACAGTACAACTCAAAAGCATTGGCTCTTCTTTGGTCTTCCTTATTCATTGTCCAGCTCTCACATGCGTATGAGGTGATTGAAAATATCATGGCTTGTGCTAGGCATACCTTAGTCTTCAAGGAGACATCTTTGCTCTTCAGCACTTTAAAGAGATCTTTTGCAGCAGATTTGCCCAGTACAATACTTCATCTGATGTCTCGACTGCTGTTTCCTTTGGTGTTGGCTGTGGATCCAAGTAATGTAAAATCTGTAAAAATTTCAATCTTTTCTCCATTTATCATGATACTGCTTTTTGGTCCAGTTGTGAGGATTTTTGTTTTGTTTATGTTGAGATGTAATCCATACTGCAGACTGAAGTCTTTATCTTCATCAGTAAGTGCTTCAAGTCATCCTCACTTTCAACAAGCAAAGTTGTGTCATCTTTGTATTGCAGGTTGTTAATGAATCTTCAATCCTGATGCCATACTCTTTTTCATATAGCCCAGCTTCTCATATAGTCCAGGATTATTCAGCATACAGATTGCATAAGTATGGTGAAAGGATACAACCCAGATGCACACCCTACCGGATTCCAAACAATGCAGTATTCCCTTGTTCTGCTTGAACGACAGCCTGGTCTATGTACAGGTTCCTGATGAGCCCAATCAAGTGTTCTGGAATTCCCATTCTTCCCAATATTTTCCATAATTTGTTATGATCCACACAATCAAATGCTGTTGCATACTCAGTAAAACACAGGTAAACACCTTTCTGGTATTCTTTGCTTTCAGCCAAGATGCATCTGACATCAGCAATGATATCCCTCATCCCACTCCTCTTCTGAATCCAGCTTGCAGTTCTGAAAGTTCTCTGTCAATACACTGCTTTAACCTTTTTTTTTTTTTTTTTTTCATTATCTTCAGCAAGATTTTACTTGCGTGTGATATTGATATTGTTTGATAGTTTCCACATTTTGGGGGACCACCTTTCTTTGGAATGGGTACAAATATGGATCTTTTCCAGTCAGTTGGCCATGCAGCTCTCTTCCAAATATTTTGGCATAGCCAAGTGAGTGCCTCCAGTGGGGCATCTGTTTGTTGAAACATTTCAATGGGTATTCCCTCAATTCCTGGAGCCTTGTTCTTTGCCAATTCCTTCAGTGTAGTTTCAACTTATTCCTTCAATACCATATTGATCATATGCCACCTCCTAAAATGGATGAACATCAACCAATTCTTTTTGGTACAGTGATTCTGTGTATTCCTTCCATCTTCTTTTGATATTTCCTGCATGGTTCAATATTTTGCCAGTAGAATCTTTCAATACTGCAATTCAAGGCTTGAAGTTTTTCTTCAGTTCTTATATGTATATGTTCTTATTATAATGATTGACTGTCTTCTTGAGCTGCTTTTTGAAATCTTCGGTTCAGCTCTTTTATCTCGTCATTTCTTCCATTTAGTTTAGCTCCTCTCCAGTCAGAAGTATATTAGGAGTCTTTTATTTTAGAAAACATTAACCACAGGAAAAAAATAAAGAGGAGTGAGGTTTGGTATTTTTCATTTGAAGAAAACTATCCCCAACTGTAGTTCTTCTAACCATGAGACCTAAGGCAAGTGATTTCCTCTGTTACAAAATAAACATAATAATACCAATTTCTCAGTATGGTATGAGGGATAAAATGAAATAATGTACTAAAAATGGTGGGCATTCTCTAGGTGGTCTTTAAAATAGAAAACTTAAGCTGAAAGATGAAAGAAATGGAGGGAATCTTACTTTTACATCACACTAATTAGATGGGGAAAATTCCCTCATTATTAAAAAGGAAAGATCAAATACTGTTTGAAATTAGTAGCTACTGGAATTAAAAACCCATTTAACAAAATTGTTCATATAATAGCTCTTTAAATCTCCTTTTTTAAATACATGAAGCTTTAGTTTATTTTTATTTATTTTTTTCCCTCCAGACTTTATTTATTTATTTTTAAGATTTGGGAAGTTTCTTTGAAGTTTCCAATTTTTACGAGTTTGGGCTGTACTTCCATTCTTTGCCAATTTGTTCATTTTTTAAAAATTATATTTATATATATGTATATAAAATCACAAAACACTTATCATTTCAACATTTTTTACCTATACAATTCAGTGACATTAATTACATCCATGATATGCAACCATCAAATTTTGGTCATGACTATAACCATGTGAAAAAAATAGCACAAACAAACTCAGTGCCAAGTCCTCCTTGGGTTTCCTAGGTGGTATCTCTAAGGAAGTAGATTGCCTAATCCCCAATCTTCCTTCCGAGGAGCCACTGGTGGGTTTGAATCCCCAGCCCTCTAGTTAGCAGTCAAATGCTTTAGGCACTATGCCACCAGAACTCCTAAAGTAGTGATTATTAATCCCCTTTTTACAGAAACTAAGGATCAGAGATTAAACAATTTGCCCAGGGTCATAGAACTCATAAGAAGTATCACTAGTGCAAGAAATGCATGATGTGATTTGGCCTCTGTCCTTCCTTCTTGAGACCAAAACACACACACACACACACACACACACACCCAAACTCATTGCCATAGTCCCATCTGACTTATAGCGACCCCTCCTTGGGTTTCCGAGGTGGTATCACTAGGGAAGTAGATTGCCCAATCTTCCTTCAGATGAGTTGCTGGTGGATTTGAACCTCCAGCTTTCTGATAAGCAGTCAAATATCTTAGTCACTAAGCCATCAAAAAACTTGAAATTTAGGTGTCTTCCATAGGATGCCAGACCATATCTAACAGGTTAGGTGATGAACTGATTGGAGGGTGGAGACCAGTCAGACCAGAGATAACCACCAGCTAATACACTTTATTGTCACTTTTGTGATATTGTCTGACCCCAGGGAAGAGTGGTTGGAGTTTGCATTAGGTGAAGAAACTCCCAATAGAAGCTCTGAACACAGAATTCTGTGTGCTTCCTGGTAGGTGATTGAGTACTCACATCGCTTTTTGGAACATGGAAGCTTCGCATTGAGAACCCTCCCAGACCTCGCCCTGTGCATCTCTTTGTTTGCATCCTTTTTTCCCCATAATAAAGCTGTAAGCAAGTATTGTTGTTGTTGTTGTTGTGTGCCACCAAATAGGACCCGACTCATAGCGATCCCTCCTTGGATTTCCGAGGCAGTATCACTAGGGAAGTAGATTGCCCCATCTTCCTTCCTAGGAGTGACTGGTGGATTTGAACCGCCAGCCTTCTGGTTAGCAGTCAAGTGCTAACTATGCTACCAGAGCTCCTTTTATCCATTGAGTAAGGGAACAGGGAATGTTCGAGCATTTGTTTAAGAATTTTCCGTCGATCCCTTGGTCAAGTAGTCTTTTCTTTACAACCGGTCCCTAGTAAGGGGCGTGTCTTCCTGTAAATTTTGTCTGCAGTTGTTTTCTCTATGCAGTGACTCAAAGCGATTCCGTCTACAGGAGTAGAAGGTAGGTAATCCGCTCATCCACGCGGTGGCTGGACCCTACCCACTGCCAATGAGGACTAAGACGTGCCCATATCAATTCTCATTCCCTCTGGCCCCAAATCTTTTGGGACTTGTTTTAACTGTAAGCCTAAGGGATGGGGGATTTACGCCTTAGGCTGCATTCCCCAGGGAGTTTCTGCAGCTTAGGGGAATCTTGTATGTCTTGCAGAAGAACACTGATGATGCTGTAGTTAAAACTGGGCTGCTAACCAAAAGCTTGGCGGTTTCAATCAACCAGCCGCTCCGCGGTAGAACGGTGAGGCAGTAGGCTTCCAAAGATTTACATGCTTGGAAATCCCGTGGAACAGTTCACCCTGAATCAGGAGAGACTATATAGCGGACGATATGCTTTTGGGGAAGGTTGAACAATCTACTTCCCTAGTGACACCGCCTCGGAAACCCAAGGAGGGGTCGCTATGAGTCGGGTCGTACTGAGGGCACAAAACAACAACGCAACATGCTTTTTGGGGTAGGGGTTGGTATGTGTGTGTAGCCTTCACTTTTTCTTTTCTTTACTTTTTCTTCCTTTGATATCAACAATTGATATTTTCTCAATTTAATGTAGTTGTATGCTGTGGAAATGTAGAGGCAAGCCTCCCGCTCACGCCCATTCCCTTTACCCACCCCCAATCAGATTGCATCCCTAAACTTTCTATATGGGGGAAAAAAAAACCCTCTGTCTCGCTGGGAATACCTGTAAATTGATAACCTGGGGCTGAAAATTTAAAGACTAAATTGTCCCCCACCACGACCTTTTTTTTCCCCCTTTCTATCCAAGTACCCTTCTGCCCCTTCGCCTCCTTGGCTGGATCCGGGTTCCCCCACTCTACCCCGGCAACCGGCTGGAGGGAGTGGCCTGCTGCGCCAAAGCTGCGCCAGCAGCTCTTTCCCTGCCTTCTCAGCTGAGCGGCGCAGCGCGGTGCAGAACCCCTGAATCCCTGAGGATCCACCTACCAGGCAGCTGCCTGGCCATTGGGATGGTGCTTCTTCCTCTCACATGCCTCCTATTCTTTCTTGACTCTGACCTTGGTCGTCGCTGTGCCTAGTCTTTCCATACCTATTGCTATGTGCGTTTCTGAGGTCCTGAGGACCAGAACTAATTCTGAACCCGCATTGCTTATACTGGGAAGTGGGGAAGGAGAAGCGATGCTGAATGGCAAATTTGCACCAGTGAATTTGTTGTCAGTTAGATTCAGGAACTAAGACTTGTTTCTTTGTAGGAGCTGCCTCTGTTTCTCTCAATTCCTCTGTCAGTCCCGCTTGGTAAGTACTGCCTATCCTGAGAGCTTTGGTTTCATGACACTCATTTTAAGCTCCCTCCTATTGTTAAAGAAATCTTCCCTTCCTGATCCCAGGCTGTTCTCCCAGAGAACTTACCCAGAATCTGCAGTGAAGCCCTGTTTCTGAACATTCTCTCCTCCCCACACTACTACTTTGTGTTTCTGTTAAGTTGTGAACCATTTTGCCACACTCCATTCCTATCCAGTTCAAAATAAAAACTGTAGGTGTTGGTCACATCACAGTATATAAGAAACACTACTGATACCAAATGGCTGAGGGGCCACCAAATGGTGGGGTTCTGGTCAGGAAAGCTATCCTTTTCAAGAGCCTTCCTGTTTTCTGGCCAGTACATTCCTTAGTGAAGGTTGAGGTTTTCAGTGATTCTAATGCTCCTGGGCATCTGAACAAAATTGTCAGAAACTGGTTTAGTTTTTTTTTTTTTTTTTTAAGCATTCTTTGCACATAGCCACTGCCATTTTAGATCTTTACGGTGTGTTTTCAGTGGAAAGTCCTCTTGTTGGTGCTGGTGATTGCAGCTCAGGTCACATGTTGGCAGAACAGAGAGAGGCAAGCTTGGGAATGATCTGGTTCAGAATGGTCTGAGATCAGGTTCCCATAGTGTTAGAGGTGGTGATTAGGACCAAATCCACTGCTTGACTCACTGGATAAAAGAACAATGATCTTGATCTATAAAATATTTGCTTGTACTGTATTACATAAAAGGATTATCCAGATTATAATAAAAATTGGAAAATATATTTAGGATGGTCTGTTAAAGTAGACAACATGCACAACATTTATACATGTTAGAATGTTTTACATAGAGAAAACAACCGAGGGTTCAATGATGAGCCTCAAATAAAAAGCCACAGGTAAATGATGTAAGATGCAGGGGTCCATTTGGAATCATGGAGCTTCTCTCGTTAAGGTCTCTGAATAGCGTGATCCAAAGTGATTAGCAGCAGAGGTTTGTTTAACAAGAATAACAAATATAATAGTAACAATGCTAATGTCTATTATCATTGATTAAATGCCTCCTCTAGGCAGAGCACTGTGCTAGGCACTTCACATACATTAATTTATCTATGAAACATAAGTATTATGCTTCTCATTTTAGAAAAGAATATGGAGGTTCAGAAAGGTTAATTCAATATCCAAAGAAGCAGTGTATTAAATATGCCTTCGAAAAAGTAGAGACTACGTTTCTCCAGCCTCAGAGTGCTTCAGAATGATTCTACCCACAGCTGAGTTGGCAAAAAGGCATGATGATCTGATACCAAAAACCAGCCATTGTAGGACAGTTCTACTCTGACACACATGGTGTCCTCATGAGTCAAAAGAGTTGCCACTGATGGCAACAGGTGGTGGTAGTGAACCTCATAGCTTCCCCACCTGGGCTGGTGTTTAGGTACCTGTGTTTAAATAGATACCTCCCCAAATGTACTTGATGTATCTTTTCCACAGAAATCCTGTGTCACCATGGTACGACCCTGTGGCCTACTCACCCGTCGAAAGGAACCAGGTAAGCCTGATTCTGTGTCCTCTCACTGCCAGTGTATTCTGGGAACCTAGCACAATGTGTAGGAGCTCTGGTAGCATAGTGCCTAAGGCACTTGACTGCTCACCAGAAGGCTGGCGGTTCAAATCCATCAGCCACTCCTGGGAAGGAAGGTTGGGCAATCCTACTTCCGTAGTGATACTGCCTCGGAAACCCAAGGAGGGGTCGCTATGAGTCAGGACCGACTCGACGGCAAAAAACAACAACAACAACAACAACAGCACAATGTGTAGCTTGCAGGAGGCAAGCATTACATTGAAATTTATTGAACTCTTGAACTCTGTTTTTTCCCTAGTGCCACTGAAGAGCATCTCTGTGACTGTGTCCATACGTGAGTTTGTGGCTGGTGTGTCGGCAACCTTAAACTATGAGAATAAGGAGAGAGCTCCTGTGGAAGCCTTCTTCGTGTTCCCTATGGATGAAGATTCAGCTGTCTATAGCTTTGAGGCCGTGATAGATGGGAAGATAATTGCAGCAGAATTACAGGATAAGATGAAGGTACTGGGGATCGGTGTCATCTCCCTTCCTGATTCTTTAGCACATACTCTTTAGGATTTCTATCAAATCAAACTATGAAAAATGCTGATGAGGAAAGCTTCTTCACTTTCCTCTCCTGCTGTTTCCTTAAAATTATTTGAAAAGAGGTACTCAGAGTTTAGCTATGAATTTGGCAAGACCAATCCTAATCCTACTCCACTAGTCTTTCTTTCTGTACACTTCATCAGCCATCAGCTTTGATGTCACATTTCCTTCTCACCCCTCACCCTGTTCTCCTCAGGCCCACACCTCCTATGAGAATGCCATCTCTCAGGGCCATCAGACTTTCCTGCTGGAGGAGGACATGAGCTCCAGGGATGTCTTCTGTTGCAATGTGGGCAACCTCTACCCTGGGTCAAAGGTGGCACTGACCCTGAAGTATGTGCAGGAGCTGCCCCTGGAATCAGATGGGGCCTTGCGCTTTGTGCTGCCTGCTGTCCTAAATCCTCGATACCATCTCTCTCGTGAGTATCCCCACCTCTCTAAATTCTGATGGTGGGTGGCTTATAGCTGGGGAAATAGAACTAAGGAAACTTTTTGTAGGATGGCCTGCAAACACATGTCTTCAACTCAGCGTGATCACCACCATCAGTTCCCAGCATGGCATTGAGAAGGTTCAGTCCAACTGCCGTTTGACTCCCCTTGAGTACCTTGAAAATGATAAGACTACTGCTCAGGTAATTAATAAGGGCCCTACTGCTGTTCATGTCTCCGAATGGTCCTCACCAGCCCTTTATTAATGCTTCTTAATTTTCCCTCTTCATCCAGAGGCACACTGTATGCCCTCCTTGCCCTGTGTCATGTCCAGAATCATCTGTTTATTCTAACCCATGCTCCTGCCCATACTCACTGAGTGGAAGAAATTTGTGGCCTTGTGCTCTGACATCTGCCTCACTGCAAGCAGTTAGTTTTAATGTGTCTCCTTTACCTGTCCCCTCCTAAGATATCCTTGGATGATGGCCACAAGTTTGATCGTGATGTGCAGCTCCTGATTTACTACAGTGAGGTGCACATCCCCAGTGTAGCTGTGGAAATGGGGAAACTGAAAACAAGTCCAGGTACTTTCTTTCTCCTTTTGTAGTCACCTCCCAAGGGGATAATTCCTCCTTTTGGGATTACCCTCAAATTACCCTCACTTTTATTCACTAGCATATTAAACACATTGATATGAAATAATGGTACGAACCTAACCTTGGGCATTGCAAAAATAGTTTTAGTGAACATCATGTGATATGTCTTATAGGTAGTAAGTAGATAATTGGCATGAGGTAATTGACTTAAGACAGTCTACATTTGTTTAAGGATAAAAACCAATAGTTCACAAAAGGAAACACATAGACAATTTAGAAACATATGTGACAATGATCAGTCTCAACATAAATGAAACAATCACATGAGATTTTTACTTTTCAAATTATCGAAGATATTCAAATCTGATAATAATGCCTATTCTTTAAAATATATGGTAGATTTGGTACTTTCATTGATTGCTTATGGCCAAATAATTTGGTATCATCTTTTTGACAAGAAATTTGACCATATATGTTTCAAGAATAAATCTTCATATTGGAAATTCCAATTTTAGGAATCTTAGTTAAGGAAATAAATCTAAAGGAAAATATGCAGGGAGATGTTTCTTACCATATTAATGATATGAAATATTAATAAACAATCAAAATGTCTTATAATAGCTAAATTCACTATGCCAGGTATGTTGTTGTTGTTGTTACATGCCATCAAGTCGGCCTTGACTCATAGCAACCCCTCCTTGGGTTTCCGAGGCAGTATCACTACAGAAGTAGGATTGCCCAACATTCCTTCCGAGGAGTGGCTGGTGGGTTTGAACTGCCAGCCTTACATGATGAATTATTATGCAGTTAATAAAATAATGTACATTGAAAGATTGAAATAATATGGAGAAAAGGCTTCCAAAGGATGTTAAGTAAAAGGAAAATGAGTTGTACAGACTGGTTACCACTATCCAATAACCTATGCATCAGAGAAAACATTTGAATACATAAGATGTTTACAAGTAGTAATGGTAATTAGATTAAAATTAAGTTCAGGTTCAAACCCACCAGCTACTCTGCAAGAGAAAGGTGAAGTGGTCTGTTTCCATAAAGATTTATAGCCTTAGAAACCCTATGGAGCAATTCTACTCTGACCAATACTGTTGTTATGAGTCAGAATCAATTCAATAACAATATGTTTGGTTTTAGTTTTAGTTTCTTTTAGAAACCCTTTGTTATTTAAAAAAAAAAATTCCCCAATATATTTATATGTTTCTTGTAATTATAATTGGTATAGTCTAGGTCAAGGTTCTGGTAGCATAGTGACTAAGGCATTTGATTACTAACCAGAAGGCTGGTGGTTAAAATTCACCAGCCACTCCTCAGAAGGAAGACTAGGCAATCTACTTCTGTAGAGATAGTGCCTTGGAAACCCAAGGAGGGGTCGCTATGAGTCGGAACTGACATGACGGCAATGAGTTTTTTATAGTCTATCTGAGCTTGTTACTCTCTTGGGGCTGTCATGCCATCATATGGCCCTGGGCCAAGAGGCATATCTGGAGAGATACATACTGCCAATACTAAGGCATTTTCTACACTGGTGAAATAGAAGCATTCTTGGTGACAGCCATATTCAAAGCTATATGGCTTGGCCATAGGCACTTGCTTCTAAAACTACAGTTGCTGTGAGGTGATTCCCCACAGCTGGCCTTCAATTGGAGGCCATCTTCTTCATCATTTGTGTTTGGCCACAGTAGCTCTATACTTCAGCTCACAGATTATAACTCTTTACTTTGCTTTCATATGTATGTTCATTTTGTTATAGGACAAGCTGTGCATCGTCATTAGAGGGGCTTCCAGTCTCAACAATAGGCTTGCTATAATCAAATTCTCTTCAATGACACTCTATAATCTTTGTGCAATTAGTTCCTTGGCTTTGTCCTTTTCTTTTGGTGAGTTTCCCCCATAGGTGCCTGAATCCCACCACAGTTACCTGGTCTTCAGGAGCTCTGGTAGTATAGTGCCTAAGGCACTTGACTGCTAACCAGAAAGCTGGTGGTTCAAACCCACCAGCCACTCCTTGGAAGGAAGGTTGGTCAATCTGCTTCCATAGTGATACTGCCTCGGAAACCTAAGGAGGGGTCTCTATGAGTTGGATCTGACTCGACGGCAGTGAGTTTGGTTTAGAGTTTTGGAGAGAAAATTTATAATGTTATATTTTTTAAAATGTGGATTGAGATTCAATCCCTTTCCTTCTGCAAAGTCCCCTTGGCCCCTGGGCAGTTGATCTTATTTATTTCCCATGACCAGCTCTGCAAGCCAAAGGGGATAGCAGGAACAGCCTTTTTCAGTCTTGTGATTCCCTTCCTTCAGGGCTTCAAGTCTTGTGCTCAGACATATATTTGGTCCAAGATGAGTTGCTGTTCACCACACAGAGAAGCAAATGGCAACCCTAAATGACATCTTGGCTCACTAAAACCAGTTAGAGTTCTTGAAACTACATGATGACAGTACAAAGAATTCTTTTTTAAAACTTCATCATATACTTACCATATTAAGAACATGATGTTGAACTTTTTAAATAACAGTTGTAATAACAATAATTTTATAAAAATTAAAATTTATAAATAATTTTATAATATTAATGAGAGCTTAATCTGAGTCAAATGCTAGATAGTGATCTATACCACTTAACCCTTGCAAAAATTCTGAGGTAGGTATTACTACCTTGATCCTTCAGTTGAGGAAACTGAGGCTAACAGGTAGAGAAGCTAAGTTTAAAATGCCTTCTTTTACAAATGAGGAAGCTGAGACTCACAGAGATGGAAATAATTTGATCTCAGCCTAAGGAATAATACTAGATAATATCCATGGAGTGCTTGCTATGTACCTGACATTATTCTGAACAATTTAGTTACAGTAACTCATAGAATCCTCACAGCAATCTTTCTGGCTTCTCAATACAGTGCTGGTTCCACTGAAATCAGTTGTCTCATAAAACAGAAAGGGTTCGACCTTGTCCAGTAAAAGAAAGCCACCTTTCAATTGCATATCCAGAGATCTGGGTTGTGAAAACGTTGTTTTTGAACCAATGTCTTTTAGATATTTCCTGGGCCTCTTCCATTTTATTTGGAAGCCACTTGGCTGTCAGGAAGAGATAAACTGAGCCAAGTACTGTGGACAGATTGAATCACAAAGCTATATCAAAAGTTAAACTTTATAATCCTGGAGTCACTTTATAAAAAGAGGATATAAGTATTTAAGTCTTTGACTTCATATTTTCTTTGAACTGTAATACTAGAATGTACATAAAACAGCCATTCTCATTTTCTTTATCTCAACAGTAACATTTCAATTTCTATGCCAGCTTTTATTTGCTCACCAAATTAAAACCATGGCTATGGCTTTGAACAACTTTACCAAACAGGCCAGACTCCCCTCACTATTGTTTGGATGATTCCATTGGAGTCCAACACTCATTAGTGTGTCCTTTTCTTCCTTCTGGGGAGTATCAGTGAATGCTTCATTCCCAAAGCAGAGGGATTTACCCAGGTGCTGTATGACAGATATTATTTACAGCTCTTGCAAGTTATCAGTGTAAGATTGTCCACATGAACATGACTTTTTTTAAAACTTACTAAAGACATAAATAAGGATGCATATAAATTTCAGATTGAGTTGATTAGATACAAAGGTTTGTTTCTGCCAATAAATTTGCCTGATTCTTTTGGCAAATGCTAGAACTTTTTTTTTTTTTTAATTTGTGATTTAGGCAAAAATTTATGGACTAAATTGGTTTTCCATTCAATAATTCGTACGTATTTTGTTTTGTGACATTGATTGCAATCCCCACTATGTCACAGCACTCTTACGGCTTCCTCCCTGTGTTTACAATTTCCTTTTGTTCTTCTTTCCTATCCCTTTCTGCATTCTGCGCTTTATTCCTGGGTAAATGATACCCCTTCTATCTGATTTTTCTAATGAGTGTGTATCTCCTGGTGTTACTGTTTATTTTATAGGCCTGTCTGTCTTTTGGCTAAAAGTTGAACCATGAGAATGAGTTCAGTTCTAGGCTTGAAGGGTGTTTAAGGGCCATAGTCACAAGGGTTTCACCAGTCTCTGTCAGACCAATAAGCCTGGTGATTTTTTAGATTTTGATCTTTATTCTATGTTTTTCTCCCAGACTATCCGGAACCTCCTGTTGTGACCCCTTTCAGAGCAGTCAGTAGTGGTAGCTGTGCACCATCTGGTTCTTCTGGTTTCAGGGTCATGGAGACTGAGGTTCATGTAGTTTATTAGTCCTGTGGACTGTTGTTTCCTTGTGTCTTTGATTTCTTCACTCTTCTTTGCTCTGGATGGGAAGAGACCAATAGTTCTACCTTAGATGGCTGCTTACAAGCAGACCCCAGTTGCTGGTCATCAAAATAGGATGCGGAACATTGTTGTTGTATACTATGTTCTGCCAATTCACCTTAGTGTCTCTTGAGACTATTGTCCTGAGCCCCCAGCCCAACAACTCATTTGTTCTAGGTGTTTGATTATGGCTAAGAAGTTTTCATAATTTTGCTCCCAGTGTGCTCTACTGTATTCATTCATATAATTGCAGTGCATATACATACATATGTGGAAATATCCTATGTCAAACCTACATGTATGTATGTGTGTGTGTGTGTGTGTGTGT
>NW_006921845.1:285084-287508 GCF_000298275.1 Orycteropus afer afer | reverse complement strand
GTGGCTGGTGGGTTTGAACCGTCAGCCTTTCGGTTAGCAGTCAAGTGCCTTAGGCAGTACACTACCAGAGCCCTACAATATTTGTCTTTTGTTAGTTGCCTAATTTCATTCAGCATAATGTCCTCTTAAGTTAATCCATGTTACAAAGTTTTTCACAGGTTCATCATTGTTCTTTAATGTGTGTTATATTCCATAGTGTGTATGTACCATAATTTATTTACCCATTCATCTGTTTATGGGCAGTTTTTGTTCCATGTGAGTAATTTGCTATTGTGAGTAATGCTTCAGTGAACCTGAGTATGCATATCTCTGTTCGTATCATGGCTCTTACTTCTCTAGAATATATACCTAGTAGTGGGATTGCTGGATCATAAGATATTTCTATTTCCAACTTTTTAAGGAAGTGCCATACCATTTTCCACAGTGGTTTTTACAGTCCCACCAGCAGTATATGAGAGTTCCAATCTCTCCACCTCTTGCCAGCATTTGTTGTTTTCTGTTTTTTTGAACTGTGCTATTGATGCTGGGCTGAGATGATATGTGATTCTTGTTTGGATTTTCATCTCTCTAGTAACTCATGATTGTGAACATTTCTTCATGTATTTGTTAGCCTGAATGTCTTCCTTAGTGAAGGGTCTGTACATGTCTTCTGCCTATTTTGTAATTGGATGCTGGAACATTTTAATCTAATATGTTTCATACATTTCTATAGCTGGCAGGAACTTGACGTGTGCCTTGACTTTGTTTTTTCCTTTCATAATCTGTTCTGCTTTCACCTCTTTTACATGTTTATAACTTATCTCAAATCCTTTGCAAGCAGATTTTCTGTAAGGATCTATTGCAATATTTTAGATTTAAGTTATTTCTCAGTTCTCTATTCAATTTACTATGATTAAATCTTGAGAGACCTTTAGGATTCTTGAGTTACCTTTTCTTTACATCTTATGCTTTCTGAATAGATTGTTTTATGGAGGAACCAACCACGATGGTGAGTTTCTATCCCAATATCCCAGAAGCTCAGCCACCAATTACCTGTGGAGAATTTATCTTCCTCATGGACCGCTCAGGAAGTATGCAATGCCCTATGAGTAAACAAGATAAATCCCAGTTGCGTATAGATGCTGCCAAGGTAAAACTACTTTCTTTCTGTCTTGAGGGTCACATGTTCTAGTGAGGATGAATCTCAGGGATTAAGTTGGGGTCTTTCTGGAGCTGTGGACCTATTTCCTGTCTGAGCTATAATTAACATGCCTGCTTTGAGGCTGATCTTGGAATATAAGGGCCTCAATGATGAGGGAGGGTAAAGACCCATGTCCATCACAGATTTGCTAGCCTCTCTGTGTGTCTGAGAGGGTCCTTTCTCATGATGTCTCCTCATACTTTTTTACCTTTAGGAGACACTGATTTTGCTGCTGAAGAGTTTACCTGTAGGCTGTTATTTCAACGTCTTTGGATTTGGATCATCCTATGAGTCATTGTTTCAGTGAGTTTACAGAAAGGCCATGGAGAGTCCCGAAGGATATTTAAAGAAAGGGGCTAGATTGTTAAATGTGTGATTGCAGACTTAGGTGTTGGGAATTTTAGATAAAGTTACTCTACATTGGGGTATCTCAATTCAGGAACTCAACAGTGGGCATCTCAAGTAGCTGTCATGTGATTGGAAGTGTTTGTTTTTCTCAGGGATAGTGTGAGGTACACTCAGCATACGATGGAAGAGGCAATGAAAAGAATTAACCATATGAAGGCAGACCTAGGGGGCACTGAAATCTTGACACCACTCAATGCCATATATGGGTCACCCACTATCCCTGGCCATCCCTTGCAGGTAAGAACTGGAACAGAGGGAACAGAGGAGACAGAGAGAATGAAATTTCTATTCATGAATCTCTGGTCCTGAGCTACGTTGCAGAATTGTTGAAATATGTATTTAACTCATAGAGTCTTCTGTCAAATTATAAAGATGAAAAGACAAGAGGCATTTGATGCAATTTATCTTCTTTAGCTCCATTTAGTGGTCAGTGAAACGTTCCTTGCAGTGATATACAAAAAACTTGTAAATAGCCTTTGTGAGAATGTAGCACAAGTCACAATGGAACATGAGGGATCTGATTCCTGTCTGAAGAGGCAAAAGAACCTCTGGAATAGTTGGGTTTTTAAAGACAACTTCTTGCATTTTAAAAATGAACTTCACAAAGACTTAAGGAGTATCTTTATTCTTTCTTTCTACAGCTCTTTGTCTTCACAGATGGAGAAGTTACTGACACATTTAGTGTTATTAGAGAAGTTAGAAGCAACAGCAAGAGGCACAGGTATGAGGAAAATTACTATATTTCTGGGTAACTGGACCCTAGGAGGGAGATCCAGTGCCACATGTAGTCTATATGTCAGTGTTGACATTCCTTAGCACAGGATAGAATGATTCAA
>NW_006921845.1:269996-284984 GCF_000298275.1 Orycteropus afer afer | reverse complement strand
TGTTTTATATTCAACAGTTTGTGTACATTTGGTTTCACTCCCCAATTACCATCCCCAGTCCTAACCCATTCTCCTCCTCTCCCTTCCCAGTAATGTCCCCATCCCTGTGCTCCTCTTAGTTGTGCATTCCTCTTCGTCCAGCTTTCCTCCATGTGAATGTTACCCCTCTGGTTCCCCATGGGTGATTGCTCCAAGGGATGTATCTCCGTAGAGTAGGTGGGTGCACTGCCCTGGGTTGAGTGTTCTGCGTGTAAGTTGGGCTAAGGACCAGCCCTTGGGAGTGAATTTTATTCTAGCCCTAAAGTGTGTCCTAGGGCCATAGTCTTGGGGGTCCCACCAGACTCCATCCAACCAGTAATTCTGGTCATTGTGTTTTTGGATTTTGTTTCATGTTTTTCCTCCCAGTCTATTCAGGATCTTCAGTTTTGATCTCTTCCCAAGTGGCTAGCATTGGTAGCCGGGCACCATCTAGGTCTTCTAGTCTCAAGATCCATCATGTCCTAGGTCTGATTGTTTCCTAATGCCCTTGGTTTTCTTCACTCTTCTTCGCTTCTGACAGTAGGAGACCATTAGCTGCATCTTAGGTGGCCACTTGAAAGCTTTTAAGACCTAGTTGCTACTCACCATTACAGGTTATGGAGCAAGAAATTTATGTATTTTGTTGTGTCAGTTGAGTCTGGTGTCCCCAAATACTATGGTCCTGAGTCAGTAGATCCAGTGGCTCTCCTCCCCCCATGTCTGGCTGTCTTTGTGGGATTGCTCTACATCCGTCTTCTCTTGCTTCGCTAATGATTATGGTTATTAGTATCTGTGCAAGATTAGCCTCAGCTGTGATGCAAGAATTTCAAATTTTGCAAACTGATATTATTTTTCTATATCATTTTTTCTCTAGTAAAATGTATATAAAAAATTTCTAAGTAATATCACCTACAACACAACAAAATCAGTGTTACCTATTCTATCTAAACCACAAAGGAAATGAAATACTAAGCTATTATTATTATTTTTTTTTTTATTGTTGCTGTTAGTTGTAAGGAAACATTGAGTTGGTTTCAATTCATAGTGACCCTATGAATCCTGTGGTCACAATGCTTCCTGGTCCTGCAATAGCCTCACAATCCTTTTACGTTTGAACTCGTTGTAGCCACTGTGTCAATCCATCTCCTTGAGGACCTTCAACCTTCATGTTTTTTGCTGACCCGCCTCTACTTTACCAAGCCCAATTGTCCTTCTCCAGAGAGTGGATCCTTCCTAATAACATGTCCAAAGTATGTGAGCAGTCTTGCCATCCTCTCTTCTAAGGAGCATTCTAGCTGCATGTCCTCTAAGACATATTTATTCGTTCTTCTGGTAGTCCACCGTATATTCAATATTCTTTGCTAACACCATAATTCAAATGTATCAATTATTGTTTGGTCTACCTTATTCATTTTCCAGCTTTCACATGCATATGAAGTGATTAAAAACAACATAGTTAGGGCCAGGAGACCTTAGTTCTCAAAGTGACATCTTTGCTTTTAAACATTTTAAAAAGGTCTTTTGTAACAGATTTGCTCAATGTGATATGTTGTTTGATTTCTTGACATTGATTGTGGATCCAACTGACATGAAATCCTTGATAACTTTAACCTTTTCTCCATTTATCATGATACGGCTTATTTGTCCATTTGTGAGGATATTTATGTTCTTTATGTTGAGATGTAATCGATAATTGAGGCTATGCTCTTTGATATTCATCAGTAAGTGCTTCAAGTCCTCTTCATTTTCAGCAAGCAAGGTTGTGTTGTCTGTATATCACAGGATGTTATTGAGTCTTCCTCCAAATCTGATGCCATGATCTTCTTCATATAGTCCTACTTTTCAAATTATTTGCTCAGCATACAGCTTAAATAAGTACAGTGAAAGGATGCAACCCTGATTCGCACCTTTCCTGATTAGAAACCACACAATATCCACTTATTCTGTTCAAATGACTGCTCTTGATCTGTGTACAGTTCTGCATGAGTACAGATAAATGTTCTGGAATTCCCACTGTTCACAATGTTATCCATAATTTGTTATGTTCTACACAATCAAATGTCTTTGCATTGTTCATGAAACACAAGTAAAGTACTTTCTGGTATTCTCTGCTTTCAACAAAGATCCATGTGATGTTAGCAATGCTATCCCTCATTCAACATTCTCTCCTGAATCCATTTTGAATTCTTGGCAGTTCCTTATCAATGTACTGCTGCAACTCTTTTTGAATTATCTTCAACAAAATTTTACTTGCATATTACATTAATAATATTGTTCAGTAATTACCACATTCTGTTGTGTCTCTTTTCTGTGAAATGGGAAGAAATATGGATGTCCTCCAGTCAATTGGCCATGTAGCTGTCTTTCAAATTTCTTGGCATAAACGAGTGAGTGCTTCCAGCGTTTTACCCATTTGTTGAAATATCTCAATTGATATTCCATCAATTCCTGGAGACTTGTTTTTCCCCCTTGTGTTCAGCCTAGCTTGGACTTCTTCCTTCAGTACTATTGGTTCTTGATTGTATGCTACTTCCTGAAATGGGTGAACATCAACCACTTCTTTTTGGTACAGTGACTCTATATAGTCCTTCTATCTTCTTTTGATGCTTCCTGTAACATTCAGTAATTTGCCCATAAAATCCTTCAGTATTGCAACTTGAGGCTTGATTCCTGCCCCCCAGTTTTTTAGCTTAAAAAAATGCTGAGCATGTTCTTCCCTTTTGATTTTTTTAACTCTGAGTCTTTGCACATTTGATTATACCACTTTGCTTTGCCTTCTTAAGCTGCCCTTTGAAATCTTCTGTTAGGCTCTTTTAGTTCATCATATCTTCCATTTGCTTTAGCTATGGTACATTTAAAAGCAAGTTTCAGAGTCTCTTCTGACATCCATGTTGGTGTTTTCTTTCCTTTCTGGTTTTTAATGATCTTTACTTTCTACATGTATGATGTTCTAGATGTCATCCCACAGTTCATCTTGGCTTTGGTCATTAGTATTCAAATGCATCAAATTAATTCTTGAGATGGTCTTTAAATTCAGGTGGTATATATCCAGGGTCATTTTTAGGCGCTCATGGACTTGTTTTAATTTTCTGTAGTTTCCACTTAAAGTTGTGCTTTGGTTACCTCTGTGTTGCTCTGATAGAAAATACCACAAATGGGATGGCTTTAACAAGCAGGAGTTTATTCTTACAGTTTTTGGAGGCTAGAAGTCCAAGTTCCAAGTGCCAGCCTCTAGGGGCTATGTGAAAGCCCCTTGACCTTGGACTTTAGCTCTGCCTCTTGCTCCCAGCCCACTGAAACTAGATGCATCTCTTCACTCAGGCAGCTAATGGCTGCTAGGCTAACAAGCCCAAGGTCAACAAATAAAATGGCACAGTCCCAATGTTACCAAACAACATGGCAGGCCACTAATTCAAGTCCAGATGAAGTCCCAAGATTGGCAGGGCATGGCAGGCTATTGAACAACGACTTGGCTACATGCAGAGTTCAAGTGGACAGAAAGTCTAGAGACCATTCCCAAAGCTGTTTTTTATATATATGAAGCAGACCACATCCCTAAAGCAGCTACTCAGCTGCTCCAATAGATTCCACCATGGAGTTAACTACTAATCTTACTATGGGGAATAACTACATCCAGCTGCCCAGCCACTCAACCAGGCCATGCCAAGTTGACACACAAACTTAACTACCACAAGTTGGATAGTATCAATTGGTTGTTCTGACTGATGATACTGAGCTTCTTCATCATCTGTTTCCACAGAAGTAGTTGATTTGATTCTTGTGTATTACATTTGATGAGGTCCACATATGTAGTCTCTGTTTATGTTGTTGAGAAAGGTATTTGCAATGAGTATGTCCTTGATTTTGTAAAATTCTATCATGTGATCTCTGACATCGTTTCTATCACTAAGGCTTTATTTTCCAATTACCAATGCTTCTTTGTTTCCAACTGCTCCATACAATCATCAATAATCATTAGTGCATCTTGATTGCATGCTTGGTCAATTTCAGACTGCAGAATTTGGTAAAAATCTTCATTTTTTTCACCTTTGGCATTAGTTGTTCATATGCAAATTTGAATAATGGTCATATTAACTAGTCTTCCTTATAGACATATGGATATCCTATCACTGATAGCATTGTACTTCAGTTTAGATTTTGAAATGTTCTTTTTGAGGATGAACACAGCACCATTCCTTTTCAATTTGTTATTCCCACTGTAGTAGACCATATGCCTATCTGATTAAAAATGGCCAATACTGGTCTATTTCAGCTCTCTAATGCATATAGGATACCAATCTTTATGTGTTCCATTTCATTTTTTTATGACTTCCAATTTTCCTAGATTCATATTTCACATATTCCATGTTACAATTATTAATGGATATTTTCAGCTGCTGCTTCTCATTTGACCATTGTTACCTCAGCAGATTAAGGCCCTCAAAGCTTTACTCCACCCACATAATTAGATTGACTTAATGACTGAGGAGATAACTCTTTCCGAGTTATATTTTGAATACTTCTAATCTGTTGGGGTTATCTTCTTGTGCTTTATCAGACAACATGCTCCTGATATTCATAAGGTTTTCACTGGACAGTTTTTTCAAAAAATGTATCACTAGATCCATTGTCCTCATCTGTCTTAATCTGAAAATTTTACTGAAGGCTGTCCACCATGGATGATGCTGGTAGTATATGAAAAACTGGCAGCATAGCTTCCAGCATCATAACAATATTTTTAACTGCAAATATTTTAATTAAAGTAAAAATATATGGAAAAATATACAGATGATAAGTATACACCTTAATGAATTATCCCAAAGTGAACACTTGTCTGAGCACTACACAGGCCAAGACATAGAATGTTACCAATGACCTCCATTTCTGTGCCTTCCCATCATATCCCTTTCCAGTCTCTACCCACTTCTTCCTCTTCAAGGGAAATGACTTTCCTGATCTGTAGTACCATGGATTATTTTTGCTTGCATTTGAATTTAAATTAATCTGCTTTATGGTTTTTTTTTTTTTTCCTCTGTATACCTTACTTCTTTCCATCAGTTGCAAATTGACATTTATATTTATTTTGTATGTAGCCATTTACTTTTCTTTATTCTATAGTGGTCCACTGAATACTTATACTAAAATTTATTTATCCATTCTACTTTGGAAAAAAAAAAGTTTGTTAAAAATAATGCTATTAGGAACATTCTTAATGCATATATTTTTTGAAAACATATATATTCATTTCTTTTGAATAACATAGTTGACAGTTGTGGAATTTCTGGGGAATACTACATGGTTTTCCAGGTTATTGTGCTAATTTCATTCATGCCAGTATTGTTAGAGGATTTCAGTCATCCTTTTTATTATCCAAAACTTGATATTGTTTTGCTTTTTAAATTTGCACCAGTCTAATGGGTGTACAGTGGGATTTCATTAAGTTTTTAATTTTCATTTTCCCAGTGATTAATAATGTTGAGCACCTTTTCATATTTATTGACCTTTTGGATAACCCCAGCCACTCCTTGGAAGGAAGGTTGGGCAATCTACTTCTGTAGTGATACCGCCTTGAATACCCAAGGAGGGGTCACTATGAGTCGGATCCGACTCGACAGCAGTGAGTTTGCTTTGTTTTTTCTGTCATGTAATTTTAAACCTCTTTTATATTTTTTTCCATTAGATTTTTCTCTTACTGATTTGTCATTTATTCTATTAGCTGGATACAAACATTTTGTTTATTAAATGTGTTTGAAATATACTCTATGACTTGCCCTTTCACTCACAAAATGGTATCATTTGATTTATCTTTAAGATAATATCACTAATTAGATAATTAATTTAATTAATTATATCTCTAATAGTGTCCTTGATTGTTTGAGTGTGTTTTTCCTTCTAGTAGTATATCCAAGAGAAAGCTTTTTATTTGGTTATTATATGTCTTTAATCTTCTTTACTCTGGAACAGTTCCTTAGCTTTTTATTACCATTTATGGCATTGACATTTTGAAAGAGTGCTAGCTAGCTAGTTACTTTTGTAATATATCTGTCAATGTAGGTTTGACTGTTTAGATTCACAGTTAGATTAGTATCAAACATTTTTGGCAGAACTATTAAAAAATAGTGTTGGGTCCAAACCCACCAGCCACTCCTCAGAAGGAAGATGGGGCAATCTACTTCTGTAGTGATACTGCCTCGGAAACCCAAGGAGGGGTTGCTGTGAGTCGGGTCCAACTTGACAGCACATAACAACAACATCATTTTTTCCCCCTTTATGTTAATATAAAGTTTAATAACTTATTTAAATGGAATTTTGTAAAATCTTGTCCTCAAAAAATAGTTTCAGTATCTAATGGTGGTTATTGTTTGAATCAGTTAGTACTGATGGTTGTTACAAAATGGTGGTTATTTTTAAATTTTGTCAACTTTTCTATGTTTATTAATTTGCATCCTACTGTAAAGAAGTATTAACTTACCCTTCCTCCTTCTCTTCCTTCTTTTTCTTATGCCAATAGGGACTCAGATTTTTTTTATTATTTTTCAATGTGTTACATTACTCGAATTATTCATTTAGATTCTCAAAATTTCTTTATTTGGCCAATGGGAGGCCCTTTTAATTCGTACCTGTGTCTTTTTCACCTTTCTCTGTGGTTGATGAGTACTTTCTTTCTAACACAAAATGTTTCAAACTTGTATGTACTTTCCCAGCCCTGCAATCTGACATTTCTACAAGGAGCCATAGTCCATTTAGTGAAAACTGATCAATGGAAATCTGTATTTACGCTCTGTTGGTATAGTGGTTAAAACATTTGGCTACTAATTAAAAGGTTGGCAGTTCAAACCCACCAGCTGCTCTGTAGGGGGAAGATGAGGCAGTTGGCTTCTGTGAAGATTTACACCCTTGGAAACCCTATCAGGCAGTTCTACTCTGTCCTACAGGGTCATTATGAGTTGAAATCAACTTGATGGCAGTGGGTTTGCATTTTTTTGGAAGTGTTCTTATTGCTACTAGACTATTGTGGATTCTACGCATTTTCAGCAGACAGAACATGCAAACATTAAAACAAAACAACAACAAAAAACTGAAGTTTTTACTGTTACCCTCTCCTTCCAAATGCAACATAGTATTCTTTGCCTTTTTCTCCTACGCTATATTTGCTTCTTCTTTCCTTCATGGTGAGAAACTGAATTCCTCACAAAATCAGTATGTTTTCTAATTTATTTAGTCTAATGATACATATAAGTGTTATATAATTTTTGGGGTAGATATTTTATGCATTTTAAATTATTTTTTTCCCTGGGAATTAAAGCTATAATGAATAATATTTTTTATTTCATTTTCTGGATATTTACTTCTGCATAGAGATAGATTTCAATAGCTTTTTTCCTATTAACATTGACTTTGTATTCAATGATCTTATTTAATTTGACAATTAGATGCTAATTCTAATAGTATATTTTCAGATTATTTTATATTTTCTATGGAGGATCATATATACAAATAATGTCAATTTTATTTTTTTCAGTCCTCATATATATTATTTCTCTTCCTTTCTTTACTGTCCTGGAGAAGACCTGTGGTACAAGGCTTAACAAAAGTGGTCAAAGCTGGCATCCTTATCTTACTTTGCACTTCAAAAAAATATTTTTTTTTGATGTTTCACTATTGTGTGATATTTGCTATAGGTTTTTTGTAGCAATCTTTATCACATTAAGGAGATTCCCATTTATTTCTGTTTTTATAGTTCTTTTCTGTTTGTTTCTTCTTAAAAAATAATGAGTAGCTGTTGAATTTCATCAAATGTGTTTTATACATCTAGTGAGATGACTGTATGACTTTCTCCTTTATTCTCTTATCTTAATGTGTGGCTTTTAATGATTATTGCTAAATGTTATGTTAACCTTGTATTTCTGGATTTAAACTGAATTAGTTGTGATATATAAGTCTTTTAAAATATATATTTAGATTCAATTGGCTTGTTAGATTCAAAATACTTGTTGGGGATATTTTAGTCTATTTTTCTGGGAAATATTGACATGTGTCATTTTGGACAGATTTTTTTTAATTTCTGTGGGCCTCTGTTCCTTATCTGCAAAAGGAAGCAGAATCCTGACTCTTAGAAGTCATATAGTGATTAAATTACCTCACTAATTAAAAATATTAGCATATACTCATTAAATGCCTTGCTCCAGATGAAAGACATCTTTGGTGAAGGAGGTAGCAAACTATGTATATATTTTGGATGATTATGATTTTTTTAAACCATAATATGTTAATTTTAAGACACTCTATTAGCACTGTGGTTAAAACATTGAGCTGCTAAACCAAAAGTTTAAACTTAGCAGCTGTACCATGGGAAAAAGATGAGATAGTCTGCTTCCATAAAGATTTATGGCCTTGGAAACCCTACGGGGATCACTATGAGTCAGAAGCAACTTGATGGCCGTGGGTTTGGTTTGGTATTAGTTTTATTATTTCACACATTAATTGTTATCTCTAACCTGTATCCTTTTACTATTACAGATGTTTCTCATTTGGTATCGGAGAAGGTGCTTCCACCAGCCTGATAAAAGGCATTGCCCGGGCAACAGGGGGCACTTCAGAATTTATCAATGGCAAAGACAGGATGCAGTCCAAGGTGAGGGATAGGTCTGTGTCCAGGGGCAACAGTCAGAGGGCCTAGGGAGCAGTGTGGTAGACACTGCCACAAGGGCTAGGGCAACAACATGACTCTTAAGATTCATTATTGTCCATCCCCAGGGCTTTGGGTTATATGCTTAGTGGGGCTGTTTTGGGATTTATGTGTGAAAAGGTCTGACTCTAAATTTTGGATAAATGATATATGGTCCTAGTAGCTGGGTGCTCAGAGATGAGATCCTGAAAGAGGTTGGGGCTTTATATTTGAGAGCAGAGGTAGAGAAGCTAAGAATTTTGGTTGTCATAATTGATAGTCCAGGTCTGTGTTATAGCACCTCTTTTGGTCCTATATGTTATCCTTCATGCAAAAGATACAAGGAAAACTGGAAGAAATGATTGTAATATGTCCCATAGATTAGAAGAGTGGTATATTGATGCTCCATTTGATCAGCATGCATAAGGGGAAGATGTATTCCTCTCTGGTTGTATTTCTGAATTCCTCTTTTCCATTAGGTACCATCTCTTATCTAATTCCTACTTTTCCAGGCATATCCTTTCCCAAACATTACCTTCATTCACATTTATGTTATTAAATCTCTTAGTCTTTGCTTCCTTTTGGTGTGGAACAAGTATAATATGTATTGGCTGTGTTATTAGGCATAACATGTATTGTGACACCTAGCACCTGGTATATAATCTATATTCAACTAATGATACTTGTCATTACTACTACGATTTTTGTGGTTATTCTGTCCTTTCTCCCCCCCCCCCCCAGGCTCTTTTGGCTCTGAAGCGTTCTTTGCAGCCTGTGGTAGAGGACTTCTCACTGAGCTGGTCTTTGCCTGTTGGTCTGTCTGCTAAAGTGCTTTCCCCAGAACAGTCAGTTATATTTAGGGGTCAGAGGTTAATCATCTATGCTCAATTGATTGGGCCAATGCCGGTGAGTTCTCATTTTTTTTTGTTCCTCTAGACAGAGTAGCTGCTTCCCTAAATCCTGCTCCAGACTTTATCAGTATAGCTAGTAGGTAGATTTGGATCTCATTAAGAGACAACACTTCCCAGGAGGATCCAGCTTAGCCACTTCCCCATCATTAAAAGTCTCTGATTTCTTGGGTTACCTTGGACTTAGTTAGAATTTTTTAATGGGTGATGTTGGGAAGCTTCTTTAGTTCTAACTCTTCTCTTGATGATCTGTCCTTTCCATCATACCTGTTTTTCTCTTATTTGTAGCCAAAGGAGGCAAGAGGAGAAGTATGCCTTAAGTACATACTTCAGGGCGAGAGTTTTGAGAATAAGGTGGCATTTTCTCTACATCCCAACCCTGACACCAAGTGAGAATTTACAATTTTCTTCTTCTATTTCCTTTCTTTTTGTAAGATCAGTTATTTCTCTAAGATGACATCTCCCCTGTAACCTACACAAATCTCATCTCTTTCCTTATCTGGCTTTTCTCTCCCTCTACCACTTATAACTTTTGAGGGTCCTAAGTAACTGGCACATGGGCATTTTTCTGTAAGTCACAGAAGTTTTCATTTCAGCTTCACCATTCACCGCCTTGCTGCCAAGTCCTTGCTCCAGATGAAGGACATGGGCTTCAGAGAGACCCCAGCAAATGATAAAAAAGAAGTGTTGAAGATCAGCCTTGAGTGTGGAGTCATAAGCTCTCACACAGCTTTCATTGCCATCAACAAGGATCTGAATAAGCCAGTTCAGGGGCCCCTGGTTCGTAGAGATATTCCCAGGCCAATTCTGTTGGGGGCTCATGCTACAATGCCAAGATATTATGGGTGTGGTAAGTATCATGCCTCTCAAATGCATGTAGAATGAGTAAGAGGGCCTGGATAACTAAGCACATTATTTAAAGGAACAGTTCATGAAAAGTCCTTAAATTGCCCTGTTTTCCTTGTCCCTCCATATCTAGGGTTTCTGGCTGGTGTTAAAAAAGTATTCCATGGTAGGGATCTAGAATATATAACACAAAGTGATCAAAAGGGAAAACAAAACAAAACAAAAACAAGGAAATGTTAATACATAGAAAAGGTACGTAAGCATTAAGTACTAGGTTATCTAAACCAGAAATTGGTTTGTCCTCTTGATGCCTGTATTAATGATCACACAGATGGCTGATGAACAACCTGATAGTGGTAGGAAATGGATGTTGATTGCCAGGACTGTGTCAGGCACAAGCCAAGCAGCCTTAATTTTGGAGAGTAGGAGCTTGAAAGCTTGGGTCTGGTGAAGGAACTCTCTGGACAAGATTCCACAGCTGGAAGGGAATTTACAATGATAGTTTTGGAGGCACTTTTGAAGATGAGTCCTATATCTCTCATGCAGCATCTATCTTGCTAAACTTTTAACTATTTCTGCATCTGTTATATATTAGTTGTTGTCCTTCTCATCGCAGATGAGATGCAATGGGAAGATGTGAAAAAAAAAAAAAAATGCATTTCCTATCCCTAAGAAATTACTGACTAGGGGGTGAGTTGTGGGAAAGGGTGAAGACAGCAAACAGATAAACAGCTTTTCAAGGAGGTATAAAAAATACTATAATATGGGTAAACCCAAGATGTGTGAAACCATGAAGGTTAGGTGTCAAACCCAGTAGGGGACAGAATGCAAATCAAAAATGTCTCTTTAAATAGGTTACATTTAATGGGAGACCTACAGGATTAGGTAGATAATCTTGGTAAGGAGTAGGGAACAAAAACATTCTAGGTATCAAAATCAGCATGTGAAAAGACTCAGATGAAAGATTAAGGAGTGATGTCAGTGATTTAGATGTTTTGATTTGGCTGCAACACACAAAGCAAAGTGAAGAATGAGGACAAATAAGGAGAATAATGCAGGGCCTACATTATAAAGGTCAAGGGACACTGATTTAGGCTGTAGGAGTGGTTGTACATATGGACATTGAACTGACTCAAGATGATAGAAAGACTTTGGGAAGATCCCCATAATCTAGGTTTCAAAATCTTAGATGATTATGAAGTGGGATCAAGAAGTTTGTCAATGATTATTATAAGGATGATATCTACCATTTGTATGGGTTTACTGTGTGCCAAACCTTGTTCTAAGTACTTTACACATATTGAGACAATTAACCTTTACTACGATCTTATAAGTCACTGTGCCATTTTACAGTTAACTATACTAAAGACTTTGGGCTGTATTTGGGGGAGCTTGAATGAATTTCAGGAGGGGATTGATGTGATTAACCTTGTGTTTTATGGACATCACTCCCAGTGTAAAGAATGGTTTCAAAAGAAACAAGATTTCTAGAAAGACAGATACCAAACTATTGTCTTAAATGAGGAAAAAGAAGTGGACTAAACTGAGGTACGAGCCATGTGTATACAGAGAAGAGAGCATGACTGACAGATTATAAAGAGCTGATTTAGTGATTGAGTGTGAAGATGGTAAGTCATGAATGACAATGCCCAGATTTCTGATTTGGGCAACTGGGTGGATGATGTAACCATATAAACAGGGAACCAAAAAACAAGAGTAAGTTTAGGGTGAGGAAGAATGTTGAATTGCTTTTAGAGCATTTGGAATGTGAGATGTATAGAGTATCTGTGAAGAAATCCAATAGAAATAGAGACAGATGAGTCAAATGTTCAGAGGAGAGATCAAAGTTGAAGATAGACATTTGGCTTGGGCAATCTACTTTCGTAGTGATACTGTCTCAGAAACCCAAGGAGGGGTCATTATGAGTCAGGTCCAATTCAATGGCAATAACAACAGCAGCAACAACCATCTAGATAATAACTAGTAGTTATAACAATGGATAAAATTATTCAGAGAAATGAGAAGAAAAGGGGGGTGAAATTGAAACCCTGAGGAATGTCTATTTTCTAAGGGATGGTCAGCAGAGGAGTCCAAACAAAAATGAAGAGAAATGAGGTCGGAAGAAAAGAAATGAGTGCACAGTCAAAACTAAAGCAAACTTTGGTACAATTAAGGGAGTTATACAAATATTAGAGATTGCAAAAAAGTCAAGTAAAATCTATAAAGGAACCATTGGGTTAAGTGTCAAAGAAGTCCTTGCTGATCTTATTAAGAGCAATTTTATTGGACTGATCAGGTGAAGATCCACACTATAGAATGTTAGAGAGTAAACAAAGGAGTCTGGTAGCGCAGCAGTTAAACAGCTGACTGAAAGGTACAAAACCACCCAGTGGCTCTACAGGATGAAGTCCTGGCAAACTGTTCCTGTGACGATTACAGCCTAGAAAGCCCTGTGGGATAGTTCTTTGTCACATGGAGTTGAAAAGCCTCTTTATGGCACCTAATAACAACAACTGAGAATAAATGAGAGGCAGAAAATGGGGAGGAAGATGCTTATGTAGATACTTTTTATAACTGTTTGGTTGAAAAAGGAAAGGGGTAGAGAATGATAACTATAGAGGAGGTTGTAGAGTGGAAGTGGGTTTTTGTGTATCATATATCTTTTCTGTTAGTTTTAGAATGGGGGAGCATGTTGCAATACTAATTGGAAGGTGCCAGTAGAAAGAGTTTGTGTGTGTTTAGTTGTTTAAGAAGGGTGTTTGAGAAAGGAAATGGACATGGAATCTAGAGAAGCAGTGGGTGGATGAGCTTCAAAACAAGTGACATTCTCCCACTATTGCCAGGAAGTTGAGGAAAGGTGATGGGGGTTAGATTTTAGTTTACAGACAGAAACACAAATTTTGGAGTGTCTGTCTGAACATTTTTCTATAGTTTTAATGAAATAGACGACAAGATTAGCTTATGAGTTTAGAGATGGGAGAAAAGGATATCTAAGGGAAGAGGAGAAGGCTTGAAATAGCCACTGTGAATAACTGAAGAGTGGACTGCCCGGGAGAAAGAGAAGAATTTGTGAAGGCGTGTTGAGGGTACAGATTAATTTAGACACCTTGACCTTTTCCATGGCACCAAACTACTAAAGAAGATTGTGATTTATATGATTCATTTGTTAGTACTTAACATCTTGGAGGTTGAGGATTGGATTAATTTCAAGGATGGAGTTTTCCAGGTGAGTGTGATGAAAGGACATTATGGGCATGGCTTTGAGATTGATAAGAGGATGATAAAGTCTTAGACCTAATATATAGCCTAAGGAGAGAAGACTGAATAGAGAAGAGGTTAAAGATAAAAGGAAGTTGGTAGACTAAAAATAGAGAGGTCAGGGAACTAGAGGTCCAGATGAGGTGAAAGATCACTGACAATAGGAACCTTTGAGCTCTAGTAGCATAGTGCCTACAGCATTTGACTGCTAACCAGGAGGCTGGTTAAGGAATAAGCCTCCAATTGTCAAGGCCCTTTGTCTGCTCCAGGAGCTCTGGTGGTGTAGTGCCTAAGGCATTTGACTGCTAGCCAGAAGGCTGGCAGTGCAAACCCACCAGCCATTCCTTGGAAGGAAGGAATCTACTTCCTTGGAAGGTTGGGCAATCTACTTCCATAGTGATACTGCCTCAGAAACCCAAGTATGGGTCACTATGAGTCAGATCTGACTCCACGGCAATGTGTTTGGTTTGGTTTAGTTTGCCTGCTCCAGAGAACAGCAGGCGTTTCATTGTCAGTGTCTGTCCTGGTGTTTTTTCAGCTTATCCAAAGACTTCATCCTCCTACTATATGCCTGCAGCTGAATCCATGAGGAGCACTCTTTATTACTCGAACATGCCATGTCAACTAAGAAGCAATGGAGGTTCAAGGGCTTTTGGTCGCTGTAGGCCAATGAGTTACAGGGAAATGTACACTCTAGGTAAGCGTCTCTCCAGAGGCTTTTCTCACCAATGTTTGTGTGTCATACATATAGGAATAGACAAATCCAAATTTCTTGGTGTCAAACAAAAGAAGAGATGCATGTCTCCCAAAGAGACCTCCCCTGGGATGGGAAGGACTCATTGTCCCACCAACACAACCAACTTGGAAACTCAACAGTCAGGTGAAGGTGGGCCTCAGTTTGTTTCTATGACCTATGAGGACTGAACTAATTTTCTATGCTCTGCTCTTGTGGCTTTCTGTACCTAGGTGATAATCCATTTTAAAAGCATCGGTCAGAGAGTGAAATTTATCCAGTCTCTAGATTTGCCGTGGTCAGTGCAGCTTAGTCTACAATATAGAACCCTGAAACCTGCTACCCAGTGGAGTCTGGGGTGAATCCTAGTTAAATAAAACACATTTGCTGACTCAGCTCACGTAGTTCAGCAAACTGGAGGCTTCCTATTGTTTTTCTTTTCCAGTTATTCTTGATTTGCTCATTTTCCTGACTGCTAGTCAAGGTCAATTCTTCTGAAAGAATTGGCCAGGGAAAACCTTATGAATAGCAAAGAAACTCTGTTTGGTACATTACCG
>NW_006921845.1:253819-266195 GCF_000298275.1 Orycteropus afer afer | reverse complement strand
GATTGCCCAACCTTCCTTCCGAGGAGTGGCTGGTGGGTTTGAACCGCCAGCCGTCTGGTTAGCAGGCAAGTGTCTTAGCCACTATGCTACCAGAGCTCCTGTAATAGCAACTATTATATGTAGAAAGCTTATTATCCTAGTAGGGGTCAGCCCCTGTTCTTTACATGTTTTCTCATGGATTAGGCATTATTTTCCCCAGTTTACAGATGAGTAGACTGAAGTTCACAATGTTAAATAACTTTTACACTTCAAGTAAGTTAGCAGAGCTGAGATTCAAAGTAAGACTTGAAATTCAGAACATTAGTTGTTGGTTTTTGTTTTAGTTTTAATTTTCATTAGAGAATAACTATATTATATATATTTTTTTAATTACAATTTTGTATTTTTGTATCTACTAATTTCTAAGTTGTTCTAAATTCATCATCCCATATGATAGATAGCTAGATGCTAGATACTTCCTAAGAGAGGTGTGTGGTCTTTAAGCAATTTCAATGCTACCAGAATTAGACAGTAAACTGCTCTCTGAGGTAGACTGCTTCTTTTTATCTGCTTTCTTTTGAAGTTTTCAATAATTTAAATTTAAGCCATATTTGCATATATATATTTAATATACTTAAAATTTTAAAACCCTTTAAACAAGAGTAGATAAGACTTCTAAAGAGCTTACTTAGTCCATGGGTTCTTTAATGTCCTTTATTTTCCCTTGTTGACATATTTGGAGTGCAACTCATCTGGAGTCAGTGCATCACCTGGGTGGCCTACATTGTCACAGAGAAAATGCACATCTCCTAGAGGAAGGCCTAAAGTGGGGATCCTGGTCGGATCTGCTTGGCTCTGCACTCTTTCTTCCTATAGCTTATCCCTCTGAATTTGGCAGCCTCTCTCAAGTATGCTAACTGGGCAAAAGCTTCATAATTTCCCATTTTCTTTTTCCCCAAAAGTCTTTGGAGATAATCATCTTGTGCAGCTGATTTCCCTCCAAAAGGCAGATGGTTCTTGGGATCTGAATGAAGGTCTGGCCTTGGTCCTAGGTTTGAGTGTAGAAGACATACTGGCTGCCCTTCCTTACAAGGTGAGAGTCCTAGAAGAAAAATGAAGGGGTGTGTGTGTGTGTGTGCATGTGTGTGTGTGTTTGAGGTAGTGGGCCAGTAAGGAGAATTATGGCTAGGTCAGGAACCACCTGAGGAAAGAGGATATAGGTTGCTGTAGACTAATATGTACTGTCTAAAACATCATTAAAAAGAAATTCAAATGCTTACTAAAATTAAAATATATTGGGTCTCTTAATTGCCTGAATTTATTGGCTGAGTTACCATGTCAAGGAATGAAATGTTAGTCTGACATGTTGTTTTCATTGGATCTGGGCATTTCATGGTTCTTGTATCCTCTTCCACGTGATCACAAATTTATCTTTTAATTATTTCTTCCAGAACAGCATTGTCTCAGAAATACAATGTAAGACACATATGTAACTTTGAATTTTTAGTAGTCATATATCACTTAAAAACAAATTGTTGTGATTTGGGTGAAAGTTTACAGAGCAAATTCATTTTCCATACAGCAGTTCATACATACTTTGTTTTATGACATTGACTACAATTGCCAATAATGTCATAGCTCTCTTCCCACTTCCTCCCTTTGGTTACCCTTTCTCTGAAAATAAAGAGATGAAATTATTTTAATTATTTAAGTAATTTCACTTCTACAGTTTTACTTTTTATAAAAGTAAAAAATGACTACTAGAAAATAATATATTTTAATTATGTTATTAAAATATGTTCACCTCTTTTACTTTTTCAAAAAGAAAAATTAGCTACTAGAAAATTAAAAATTCTGTATGTGTCTTGCCAATAAATTCAGTCAATTGAGAAACCTAGTGTATCTGAATTTCACTAAGGCATTTGATTTTCGTTTTTTTTTAATGATGCTATAGACAATGAAAACTAGTTGAAAACCCAAATTTGGAATTGGTTTCACACTTGAAATAAATCTTTATAACCACTAGATCCTGTACTTATTTCTGGAGACCCATATTATTATTAAATTTTCCTAAGTGTATTTACCCCTCCAGTTGTGAGAATTTAAGGTGATACACACACACACACACACACGTGCATGCACACATACACATATATATACATATATACATATATATACATGTATACATATATACACATATATACATATATATACATATATACATATATATATATATTTACAAATTACCATGATATTTGCTTTCAGATTAGCATGGGAATACTTACTGCTTTGATGTAAGAGGAAGGATTAAAGGAATTGAGGATTTTGACCTGAAATTAGGCTACTCAGAGAAGACATAATACCTATTTTCAAACCTTAAAAACCATGATATTAAAGGGAAATTTCCCTTGATCTGTTTGACTCCAAAATATGAAGCTAGGTCCGTGGGTAAAAACTCATCAATCTCTATTCTGTGAGACTTTCAATAAAGCAATATATTAAAGTACATTTTAAAATCAGAGTACTTGGGCCCCAGTCCCAACACCATTATTTGCTAGAAGATGAACTCTATACGAATCAACTTTTCTTTCTTAAAAGTGTGGTGGTTGATCTTTCTATAAGGTTGGATTTACTATTATTTTTGTTGTTTTTGTTTCAATCGTTTACTTATTGATTGATCCATTCTTTTTGTTGTTGTGAAGGTTAAAATAAAAAAATCATGTAAATTCTTTACAAAATATAAAGTATTTGTGCATACATGTTTCTTTTATGTCACGTGGGTAACCACTTTCAGGGTGTTTTGAGGGATTTCAAACTAGGGACTGGTTAGATCGTTACAATGGATTTAAAATTTAAGTCCTTTCTACCCTAAGACTTAATGAATCATTGCCCTGAGCTTCAAGGCCTGACACTGTGACCGACTGCAAGTAGTATATGGTACAGAGAGACCAGGTAATCCCATTTAGTAGTAGTTAGAGGAGGGAATGGAGCTTTTTCTTCTTCTGAGAGACTTCCTGTCCCAATGTGGAAGCTTCAGGAACGTTTCTGTCTATTGTACAGAATTTGGATTCCTCAGGCTGGGCTACTGTCCTGGCTGTGCTCTGGCTGCATGTCTATGGTAAGGAGCTGCAGTGTGAATGGGATCTGCTGGCAAGGAAAGCAATGGCCTGGATTCACATTAATGTAGGTAAGAACACGATCTTGAGACTCCTCTTTTCCTTTCGGAAGTCAGCCGTATTCCCAGTCACTGATCCTTTAGGCTTAATGGAGGATGAGGGACAGAGAGTCCCAATGATCACATTTCCATCACCATGCTTAGCCACTGAACTAGTTCTTGCCTTGACAGAAATGGAAGTGTGAGGGTGACATCTAAGACTGAGGGGTGAGAAAAGTTGGAGAGGGACCTGGATGGGAGTATGATTTGTAAAAAGGACATGAGATGCCATTTGTTCTTATCTTGACCAAGATGAGTATAAGATGAATTGAAGCACCTACTGGTAGCATAGTGGCTAAGACACTTGCCTGCTAACCAGACAGCTGGCGGTTCAAACCCACCAGCCACTCCTCGGAAGGAAGGTTGGGCAATCCTACTTCCGTAGTGATACTGCCTCGGAAACCCAAGGAGGGGTTGCTATGAGTCGGGGCCGACTCAACAGCACATAACAACAACAACAACAACTCCTTGGGTATTTACTACATCATGCTGCTGAGTATTTCTTGGACCAGAGAAGAAGAAAGGAGAATCTGGGCAATAGGAAGACAATAGTCCAGAGATTTGAGGGAAGACAGTGGGAGATGATCAGGGAGGTTTAAGGGGAAGTGGGAGAAGTCTCCATTACTTTTAACCTTGCTGTGCCTTGATTCCTAATTCACTGCTACCTCTCATCACAGGCTGTGCCATGCATCAGCTTATGAAAGCTGCTGTTTCTCTCCTGAAGTCAACTGTGGATCCTAAAACCATAACCCACTAAGGATACCATCCAGAAACACAAGCTCTCTTCTCAGCTATTGCCCCTTCCTTTACTCTCTCTTCTGCTGTGATGTGTTTTTGTATTTTACACCTTTTTCATCAGTTTCCTGTCATAAAAATAAAGGATGACCATCCCCTACCTCCTCTCAGTTCCAGATTCCCCTTGAATGTAATCTTCCTATCCCCCATTATATTCACTCAAGCAAGTGCTGATGGCCCCAGAACGTGTTCCCTTTCTTGGAAGAGTTCCAAGCATTCATAGAGAGCAATGTTTCTCCCAAGTTTTTTAGAACAGAAACAGGAAAAACAAATGGCGTGGACTTCAACCATAGGTTGCAATATTTGTGTTAGGGAATGACCAAATTAAGAGATCTTTCTTCTTTTTATTTGTCTGTCCAATAGGATCAGACTGATGAGCCCTGAAATTTTTTATTTTTTAGAAGCAGAGGTTGATAGCAAACATCAAGATCAATGTAGTCTCAAGATCACAAATAAAGAGAGACTCAAGGCTTCCCTTGTGACAGTTGGCACTGTTGCCTACCTTATTGGTTGTATTTGCTTGGGCTTTGCTAGCTATGCTACATGTCTTTCCTACAGCTACCTAAGAACTTTGTGTTGAGATACACCTGTTAGAGATGTTTTTCCTTAATCATTAATTAAAGATATGAGTAAAAGGGCTATAGTGGAATCTTCAGACTTAGGCTGAGCCCATGAGTCTTCTAAGTTAGACTTTGATCTGCTGTAATAAAGGGAAGGCCATGTTTAAAGGCATCATTGCCTGAGGCCTGAACCTGGATCATTCACCCTATAGGGATGAAAGGAACTCCCCATTCATAATTTCTTCTTACCCTGTGTCCCATATACACTTTCCTAAAGAAAATGAGCCTGTTTGATGTGTTATTCCCTAAAATAATAGTATCAATAATAAAATGACTATTCCTACACTGCACATTTTTGTATCTGGTCTTTTATAAATTCATTTGTTGGATCTGCATTGGTTTTATTATCCTTCATTTTCTCTCCCAACTTTTCTAATGCCTCCACTGTTCACACTGTATCCTGACTCCATATCATCTGCTGTATGCTGGTTTCATTTTTAATATGAAACGTGTAAAAGAACACTAGTCAAAACCACAGAAATCCTGATCATAATCCTAAACAATTGTGTAATCATGGTAAATGGTTTAAATCTTCTGGAGCTTAATATCTCCATTAAAAAAGCTAAGGTATTGAACTAAGCTCTTTATTGATTTGAGCTTGAATACTCAAGAATTCTGAGCAGGACCTCAATACCTTTTCACTCAGACAGAGAATGGCTTAGGTCTGAGTTATTTTAAGCTGCTGAGTCAACTGGCATTAGGAGAATTTTCCCCACTTCTGTAATGGAAACTGATCTTCCCGGACTTCAGTTTTTTCCTCTGTGTTTGCTTATGGCTGAGGGTGACCTGTGGATTAGAGCTATGGCATTACCTGGAAGCTTGTTAGAAATAAAGAATTTTAACCAGCCCAAGAATTGTTGTGCCAGAATCTACATTTTCACAAGGTCCCCAGGTGACCTGGATGCATGTAAAAGTTTGAGAAATTAAGACTTACTGTTTTTATGAAACAGATTTATATCCAAGTTTGTGCCACCTAGATAGGACCCATGAGTGTAAGAACAGGAAGAGACATCTTCCTAAAGACAATGAAACTTGTGAAGCTAGTCTCTGCCCACAAGAAGATGGCAATTTGCATTTATTCAGAATATTTATTATTCAGTTCTCCTTTTCTCATTCTTCAGTTTCAGGCTAGACTAGGGCTTAAGGACTCAGTGCAGGGTCTTTTCCCTTAAAATGCAAAAGAAACTACAGTTTTAAACTTGCATGATTTTTTTTTTTTTTTTTTTCCATTTAAGCTGTAATGAATGACCCACTTCAGATTTCTCAAATCTAAACAACTTTGGTCTTTATAATCAACAGTGGAAAGCAGAAGTCTTTTAGCACATTTGTGAAGCCCTTTTCAAGGCTCATGCTCAGTGTTAGGAAAATACAATGCACCATCTGTGCACCAAGATCTAGGCCAGGAAACCAGGAGAGAAGCTGCACTTGAGTCCTGTTGGTTGTCCTCACCCAGCAGTTTTTCCCTGACTGCTGCACACTTGGCCACAGGAAGGATAGGTGACCTCACTGTCTCAAAATTCCCTCTCTCAAACTGAGCCCAGGACATCCACTGGTGGCTGCCTTGTGGACAGATTTACTCATGAAACTCATTGACTATCTTCCTAATTTCCAATACAGTAACACTGAGGACCACTTAGCATCTGCTGTTCCTCTTCCAAGTCATAGCCATTGATTCCTTAAAACAGTTCATCTGCTTGAAGCATCTGAATAACCAGAAGAAAATAAAACAACAACAACAAAAACTTATATGATGAGCTGATTACTTGTATTCTATTTCCTAATTCCATCAGTTTTTGCCTCCCATGTTCTGATGCCCTCTTGTTAGGTGCATTCATGTTCAGGATTGTTATGTCTTCTTGGATAATTGATCCATTTATCATTATGCAATGGCCCCTTTATCCTTGAAATCCTTCTTGCTCTGAAGTCTGCTCAGTCTGAAATTAATTTAGCTACTCCAGCTTTCTGCTAGTTTAGTGCTAACATGGTACATCTTTCCTTTATGTTTAACCTCTCTGAATCTATATTTTGAGTGGATTTCTTGTCAACAAAATATAGTTGCTTCTTGCCTTTTTTTTTTTTTTTAATCCACTCTATTAATCTCTGCATTTTAACTGGTATATTTGGACCATGTATATTTAAGGTAATTATTGATATAGCTATTGATATTCACCATGTTTACTAACTGGTTTTTACTCATTATTACCCTTCTTTTTCTGTCTTCTCTGGTTTTAATTGAGCATTTTATATAATCTCATTTTATCTCCACTGTTAGCATGTCAATTACATTTTAAAAAATATATATTTGTAATGGTGGCCTTAGAATTTCTAATATATATCGATAGCTAATCTAAGTCCACCTTCAAATAACACTGTTCTGCTGCATGTGTAGTGCAGTTACCTTATAACAGTATTCCTAATTTCTCCCTTATGTCCATAATAACTTTGCTGTCACTTATTTCATTTATCCATGTCATAATCACCAAAGGTATTCTTACTGCTTTAAGCAAATGTAGTTATCTTTTAGATCAACTCAAAACAAGAAAATTTATTTTCATTTATTGCTTCTCTGCCATTCTTCCCTTCTTTATTCAGATTTGTTTCTAATGTATATCATATTCCTTCTTCCTCAAAACATATTTAATGATTCTTACAGGGCAAATTGCCGGTGATGAAGTTCCTCAGTTCTTGTTTATCAGAGAAAGTCTTAGTTTCTTCCTTGCTTTTGAATGGCAATTTCACTGGATATTGAATTCAAAGTTTGTGTTTTTTCTTTAAACACCTTAAATATTTCAACTCTTTCCTATCTGAGGAGAAGTCCACTATAGTTTTTATCTTTATTCTACTGTAGCTAAGTTTTTTTTTTTTTTTTCCCTTCTAGGTTCTTTCAAGATTTCTTTTATCTTAATTTTTTTGTAGTATAAATAAGGTATAGATTATTTTTTTAACTTGTAATTTAGGTGAAAGTTTTACAGAGCAAATTGTTTTTCTGTTCAACAATTCATACACATTTTGTTTGGTGACATACATTGCAATCCCACAATGTAATAGCACTTTTCCCACTTCCTCCCTCTGTTTATCATTTTCCTTCATTTTTCTTTCATGTTACTTTCTGCCTTCTTAGCTTTATCTCTGGGCAATTTTTACTCTTTTTTATCTTGTCTAGTGTATACCTTCCTGTTATTACTATTCACCTTCTAGGACTGTCTATCATTTTGGTTGAAAGCTGAGGCATGGGAGTTCAGTTCCTGACTTGAAGGGTGTCTAAGGGTCATAATCTCAGGGACTCCACTAACCATTATCAGACTAGTAGGTCTGTGCTTTGTTATGATTTTGAGTTTTGCTCCACATTTTTCTCCCCACTTTATCTGAGACCTCCTATTGTGATCCCTTTCAGAATGGTCATCAGTGGTACCTGGGTACCATCTAGTTCTCTTGATCTCACTGAGGGAGGATAGGGTTAATGTGGTCCATTAGTTCTTTTGATTGTTTCATCACATCTTTGATGTAATCTTCACTCTTTGCTTCTAATGAGGAAAGACCAAAAATTGCACCTTAGATGGCCACTCACAAACTTTTAAGACCTTAGTCTCTACTCACCAAAGTAAGGTGTAGAAGACTGTCTTTGCAGACTTGAAAAAAGAAACAAACAAACAAACCCATTGGCATGGAGTCGAATCCAACTCACAGCGACCCCTCCTTGGGTTTCCAAGGCGGTATCACTATGGAAGTAGAGTGCTCCATCTTCTTTCTGAAGAACAGCTGGTGAGTTTGAACTGCCAACCTTCTTGTTAGCAGTCAAATGCTTTAGGCACTTAACCCCAGTGCCTGATGAGTCTATGATCCTGAGCCCCCATGGCTGACAACTCACTCCCTCAAGGTATTTGATTATGACTGTCCTCTGTATACACTACTATATTCCTGGATATATTTGCTGTACATATAAATACATAAGTAGAGATATCCTTTGTCCAGCCTATGTATATTAATGAGTGTAGCGCCATTCACCTTCTCACTGCTGTTCAGCTTGAGTATCTATCTATGTATCTTTGTTGTTGTTGTTGTTGTTGTTATGTGCCGTCGAGTCAACCCCGACTCATAGCGACCCCTCCTTGGGTTTTTGAGGCAGTATCACTACGGAAGTAGGATTGCCCAACCTTCCTTCCAAGGAGTGGCTGGTGGATTTGAACGTCTGGTTAGCAGGCAAGTGTCTTAGTCACTATGCTGATTATTCTTATTACTTTATTGCAGGATTGTGTATGTAATAGTATTCACTTTTGTTGCCTTTAATTTTCTGCTCCTCCTCAAACCTTCCACTGCCTTGCTAATTTTGTGATGACCTTCCCCTTATTGTATATTCTCTTTATCTTCATCCAAGGTAATCTGTGTCTATCCTTTAATAAGTGATTTTCACTTCTTCCCCACCCACCCCTGGTAACTTTCAAGGAATGATTCTTTCTCTGTGTAAACATGTCTTGACTTTCAACAGTAGTGGTCTTCATACAATATTTGTCCTTTTTTGATTGACTAATTTTACCTAGCGTAATGTCTAGCATAATGTTCATTCATGTTATGAGGTGTTTCACAAATTCATCATTATTCTTTAGCATTGCATAGTATTCCATTGTGTACATGCACCATAGTTTGTTTTCCATTCATGCATTGATGGCCACTTCTTAGTTTGTTTCCATCATTTTACTGTGATGAACTTGGGTGTTTATATATCTGTTCATGTTGTGACTCTTATATCCCTAGTAGTGGGATTTCTGGATCATATGGTATTTCTATTTCCACCTTCTTAAGGAAGCACCATATTACTTTCCACAGTGGTACCAATTTGCAGTCCCACCAGCAGTGTATGAGGGTTCCAATGTCTCCAAACCCTGGCCAGCATTTGTTACTTTTTGAATTTTGCTGTTAATGCTAGGGTGAGATGATATCTCATTGTTGTTTGAATTTATATCTCTCCAAGAGCATTTCTTCATGTATTTGTTAGCCACCTGGCTGTCACTTTGGTGAAGTGTTTGTTTATGTCTTCCACTCATTTTTTAATTGGATTTTTTGGTTTTGAACTGTTGAAGTTTTCTATAGATTTTTAGAGATTAATTCCATATCTGATACATCACTGACAAAAAATTTCCCAATCTGCACATTCTCCTTTTACTCTTCTGGCAAAATCTTTTAATGTGCAAAAATGTTTAATATTTAGGAGGTCTCAGTTGTCCTAGTTTGCCTTTTGTTACTTGTACATCCTTAATTATGTTTGATAGTGTGTTAATGGCATGTGTTATGGCCCCTATGTTTGCCCATTTTTTTCTTTGATGATTTTTATTATTATATGTTTTACATTTAGGTCTTTGATCCATCTTAAGTTAGTTTTTGTATGTGGTATGAAATTATGAAATATGGATCCTGTTTCATTTTTCTGCAAATGGATATCTAGTTTTGCCAGCACTATTTATTAAAGAGACTATCTCTTCACCATTTGGTGGGTTTTGGCCCTTTGTCAAAGATAAGCTATCCATAAGTGGATCCTTTACTTCTGGGTTTTCAATTCTGTTCCATTAGTCTATGTCTATGTCATTAAACCAATACCAGACAGTTTTGACTACTGTGGCTGTATAGTAGGTTTTGAGATCTGGCAATGTGAGACCTCCTACTTTGTTTTTCTTCTTCAATTAGTGCTATGCTTATCCTGGGTCTCATTTCTTTCTATATAAAGTTGATGATTAGTTTTCCAATGATGGGGACAGGATCAAGATTGTATTATCCCTATAGATTACTTTGGGTAGAACTGTCATTTTCACAATGTTTACTCTTCCTATCCATGAGCATGGTGTATTCTTCCACTTATGTAAGTCTCTTTTGGTATCTTGTAGTAGAATTTTGTAGTTTTCTTTTCATAGGTCTTTTATATCCCTGGTTAGATTTATTCCTAAGTACTTCATTTAGGTAGCTATTATAAATGGTACTGTTTTCCTGATTCCTTTTTCAGAGCTCTCTTTGTTAGTGTAGAGGAATTCTACTGATTTTTGTATGTTGATCTTATATTCTGCCACTTTGCTGAATCTTTCTATTATTTTCAGTAGTTTTCTTGTTGAGTCTTTAGGATTTTCTATGTGTAGCAAGTATTGTGAGGCTGGCACAGAAGCAGGCAGTGTTTTGTTCTGTTGTCTATAGAGTAATTATGAGTTGGAGCCAACTCAACAACACCTAACAACAACAACAAGGGTCATATCATCTTCAAATAGATACTTTTTTTTAATTTTTAATTTTTTAAAATAATTTTTGCCATATTTCCTCCTCTCTGCTCTAACAGCTGGTAACCAATTTAGAAAGTTTCCTTCCATATATAAACCTTTCCTTGGCTTTTTACAATAATGAACTAACACAATATTTGTCCTTCAAATTTGATTGACTTATTTCACTTAGCATAATATCCTCAAAGTTCATCCACATTATATGGTGTTTTGCAGCTTCTACATTATTTTTTAGGGTTGCATAATATTTCATTGTGTGTATGTACCATAGTTTGGTTATCCATTCTTCTGTCGATGGGCATCTAGGTTGTTTCCATCTTTTTGCTATTATAAATTGTGCTGCAATGAATATATGTGTGCATATATCTGTTCTTGCCCTGGCTCTTACTTCTTTAGGATATATACCTAGTAATGGGATTGCTGGATCAAATAGTATTTCTAATTTCCACTTTTTAAGGGGTCACCATACTTCTTTCCACAGTGGTTGTATTTTACAATGATAGAGTTCCACCAGCAGTGTATGAGAGTCCCAATCTCTCCACATCCTCACCAGAATTTGTCCGTCTTTTTAAACTTTGCTATTAGTGCTGATAGCATAGTGCCTAAGGCACTTGACTGCTTGCTACCTAGAAGGCCGGTGGTTCAAACCCACCAGACACTCTTCAGATGGAAGGTTGGGCAATCTACTTCCGTAGTGATACTGCCTCAGAAACACAAGGAGGGATCACTATGAGTCGGGTCTGCCTCGACGGCACATAACAACAACAACATTAGTGTTGGGGCCAGATGGCACGTATCTCTTGTTTTGATTTGCATCTCTCTAGTGGCTAAGCTCTGGTGGTGTAGTGCCTAAGGCATTTGACTGCTAATTAGAAGTCTGGCACTTCAAACCCACCATCCACTCTTTGGAAGGAAAACTGGGCAATCTAGTTCTATAGAGATACCACCTCGGTAACCCAAGGAGTTGTCTCTGTGAGTCGCAATCTACTCAACAGCAGTGAGTTTAGTTTTGTCTGGGAATGGCTAATAATCATGAACATTTCTTCATGTGTTTGCTGGCCACCTGAATATCCTCTTTGGTGAGGTGTCTATTCTTGTCTCCTGCCCATTTTTAAATTGGACTGTTTGCCTTTTTGGTGTTGAGGTGTTGGAGTTTTCTATAAATTTTAGAGATAAATCCTTTGTCCGATATGTCATTTCTGAATATTTTTTCCCAATCTGTAGGTTCTCTTTTTACTCTTTTTGAGAAGTCTTTGTAAACATAAAAATTTAGCTATTAGAAGGCCCCATTCATCTAGTTTATCTTCATCTATTTGTGCCTTTTGGGTTATGTTTCATAGTCTATTTATGCCATATATTCAGGCCCTAAATTTGCCCCTAGTTTTTCCTTGAGGAACCTTATAGTTTTAGGTTTCACATTTAAGTCTTTGATTCACCTGGAGTTAGTTTTTGTGTATGGTGTGAGGTACCGATCTTGTTTCATTTTTTTTGCAAATGTATATCTAGTTTTG
>NW_006921845.1:251141-253219 GCF_000298275.1 Orycteropus afer afer | reverse complement strand
ATTGGAGGAAGAATCATTAAAAACCTGCAATGTGCAAACTACACAATTTTGCTTGCTGAAAGTGAGGATGACTTGAAGCACTTACTGATGAAGATTGGACTACAGTCTGCAGTATGGATTACACCTCAATATAAAGGAAACAAAAATCCTCACAACTGGATCAATGACGGCATCACAGTAAATGGAGAAAAGTTTGAAGTTGTCAAAGACTTCATGTTGGTTCTACAATCAACACCAATGGAAGCAGCAGTCAAAATATCAGACGACATATAGCATTGGGCAATTCTGCTGCAAAAGATATCTTTCAAGTGCTGAAGAGCAAAAATGTCTCCTTGAAGACTCAGGTGCACCTGACACAAGCCATGGTATTTCAATCGCCTCATATGCATGAGAGAGGAAAACTGAAGAAGAGTCGATGCTTTTTAAGTTGTGGTCTTGATGAAGAATAGTGAAAGTACCATGGTCTTCTAAAAGAACTAACAAACCTGTCCTGGAAGAAGTGCAGCCGGGATGCTCCTTGGAAGTGAGAATGGCCAGACTTTGTCTCAACTACTTTGGTCATGTTGTCAGAAGGGATCATTTTCTGGAGTAATATATCATGCATGGTAAAGTGGAGAGTCAATGAAAAAAGGGACAGCCCTCAATGAGATGGATTGACACAGTGGCTGCAATAATGTGCTTAGGTATAACAAGTACTGTGAGGCTGGCACAGCACCAGGCAATGTTTCATTCTATTGTGCATAAGTTCTCTATGAGTCAGAGCTAACTCAATGGCACCTAACAACAATGACAACTATGACTGTGGAGTCATCAGTTTGTCTTTTCAATTCTGTTAAAGTCTAATTTAGGTATTTGGGGGTTCTTTCATTGGGTACATAGATATTTATTATTTTTATGTCCTCTTGTTCAATCAATCTTTAATCATTATATAATGTCCTTCCTTACCTCTTATGGTGGTTTTTATCCTAAAGTCAATTTTATCAGAAATTAATATTGCCACCTCTGCTCATTTACAGTTGCCATTTGCTTGAAATATCTTTTTCCAACCTTTGATTTTAAATCTATTTTTGTCTTTGTCTCTAAGGTGTGTCTCTTGTAGACAAAATATTGTTGGGTTATGTTTTCTTATACAGTTGGCAACTCTCTGTGTCTTGAGCAGTGTATTTAATCTATTGATATTCAGTTTAATTATCAACAAGTATGGATTTGTTGCTGTCATTTTGTTATATATTTTTTCCCAGTGTTGCTGATTTCTTTTTTCCATATAATTTTGTATGCTGAGCTTGTTTTGTTTATGAATCATTTCATCACTTTCTTCCTTGCTGTTGTTTTAGTATTTGCTAAATATTTGTGCTGGACCTCTTTTTTATTTTGATATGAAGGTTTATCAAATTTCTTTGAAGTTATCCTGTGATTTATAATTTTCTTCACACATTTAGAACAGTCCATTCCATCTTGGAATTGTCTTGACTTCTTCATCATTTAGAAGTTCTGTAATACACAATGTTTTTCCTTGTTTTGGTTTGTAGTTTTCCTCATTTGCCAATTGTTGTCTCTGATTCCCTGTTAACAGTCTTGTAGGCTGATTTACTTTGAGTACTTTCATAACTGGGTTGGTTTCTGGATTATGTCATCAAGTATGTTAATGGTTGTTTGTTTTTTGCTGTTGTTGGTTCTCTGTCCAAAGGACTCCTTTTATCCTCTCTTGCAAGGTTGGTCTGGTTTTAACAAATTCCCTGAATTTCTGCTTTTCTGGAAATGTCCTAATTTCATCATCATATTTGTGGGACAATTTTGCCAGGTATATAGTTCTCGGTTGGAAATTTTTTTCTTTCAGGGTTTTATGTATACCATGCCATTGGCTTTTCACCTTTGTGGTTTCTGCTGAGGAATCAGAGCTTAGTCATTGGTTCCCCTGGGTAGGAAACTTTTTTTTTCCCCATGCTGCTTTCAGGATTCTTTCTTTGTCTTTGGTTTTGATGAGTTTGATGATGATATGTCTTGGTAATTTTCTTTTGGGGTCTATCCTGTTTGGGGTTCATTGGGCTTCTTGAATGGATATATTTTTGTCTTTCATC
>NW_006921845.1:248391-250476 GCF_000298275.1 Orycteropus afer afer | reverse complement strand
TGGATGTTATCTGAGTAAGCAGGCTAATGTGATCCTCTATTTGCTAAGTTGGCAGCACTTATACACTCGTCATCTGTCTCCTTTCCAGTGGTCAACCTTCCAAATGTCTGTGCTGTCTTTGGCAAGCAGAGCCTATTTTTAGGTCCCTGGAATCTGAACAAGAATGCTGTCACTCTAAATATCCAAAATGGCCACCACTTGTACACATTCAAAATGGCTGTGCCCTCTGGACAGCTGAAAGTCCACAGTTTAATTTGTCTCCTTCTTTATTGTTTCCTTTTTTAGTAATCAGCCACCTGTGCAGTCGTCCATGCAGCCCTTGGCAAGCAGAACCAACTTTAAGGTTAATTCTCAGGTCCTAGCACCATTTAGAAATATTCAGTCTTTCTGTGCCATCAGGATAGCTGACAGTCCACAGCTCCATTTGTCTCCTTACTGTTTTCATTCAAGTTCTTCTAGTAGTTTGTGTTTAATCCACATCTGTAACCTCCCTTTCAAAGCTCAGGGCTCCAGGATTATCTTCTGTGTCTCTTATCAGTCAGTTTCTCTTTTCTTTGTTGAAGAGTGTATGTGTAGCTTGTCTACCTATTCTGCCATATTACTGGAAGTCTAGTGTTTAATTTTGATTATTCCTTAAAGTTTCCTTCTCTCTGTTTACATTACTCATCTGTTTTTACATGTTCCCCCCCCCCAACTCACACACACAAACAGTTTCTCTTAACTTATTAATCACAGTTATTTTAAATTCCCTGTATAATAGTCTCAACATCTGTGTCATATTTGATTCTGGTTCTGATACTTGCTTTGTCACTTCAGACGTTATTTTTTATTTACTTTTAGCAAGTCATCTAGTTTTTTGTTTTTTTTTTTTAAATCGGGGTGTTTTGTTGAAAGCAAGGCAAGAATCATCAAGTAATAGGAATGGAAGTTAATAGAAATTTAGGTGTGATTTTATGTTCCTCTGCTAGGAATTTGGCTGTGCTTAATTTTTGATTTAGTTGTAAATGCCAGAGTCTCCCAGTTTCTCTTGTGTCATTGTTTTTATCTCTCATATTAACTTTGTTTTTGTTGTTAGTTGTCATCAGTCAGTTCTGACTCTTGGTGACCCCATGTGTACAAAGGAAAACTGTTCCATAGGGTTTTCAAGGCTGTGCCTTTTTGGAAGTGAAGATTGACAGACCTGCCATCTGAAGTGCCTCTGGGTATGTTTATATTGCCAACCTTTCAGTTAGTAGCCAAGAGGTTAACCATTTACATCACCCAGGGATTCCTCTGTTGACTTTAAACCAATTGCCATCAAATCAATTCTGATTAATAGAGACCTTAGAGGACAGAGTAGAACTTCTCCATAGGGTTGCCAAGGTTGTAAATGTTTTCGGAATCAGACTACCACATCTTTCTCCCATGGAGTGGCTGGTCAGTTCAAACTGCCAACCTTTGGGTTAGCACCAGAGGGCTTAACCACTGTGCAACTATGCTTTTTAGGATCATATGAGAAACAGATATTTATTTTTTTCTGTTGATGGCATCCTTGTCTCTTCTGATTTACATAAAATGTCCCTCACATTAGGTTTATTTCATTTCAAGTTTTTAATTAGCAGCCAGACAGAACTCATTGTGAATCTATTTTATCTGCCCTGTAGGATGAGTATATATCTGATGGGTCTGCACAGTTCTCCCATCATACCTGGGCTTATGTGCCCTTGAAAGAGCAGGTCTCTTCCAATAGGCTATCCACACTCTTCATGTTGGGCATCTCTTTCATTTGTCCCAAAAAGATTTCTCTATCCTGATTGGATCCCGGGTAGGCATCCCTTTCATGTAAATGTTTATATTCTCTAAAAATCCAGTATTTAAGCTCTTATTAGTAATGGCAAATGCTTACATCTTCAAGATCATAATTTATCTCAAATAATAGATGTATCTCAAGAGAAAAATGCAATAAAAATATAATACTTAAAAATAATAATGATTTGAAGCCACAAGACGATGGGAAACTCAAATGGTATTTTCTGAACTTATAAGCTCAGAATCTTTAAGATCATGTTATACAAATTGTGATGAAAGACAAAAAAATTAAACAAT
>NW_006921845.1:242775-247968 GCF_000298275.1 Orycteropus afer afer | reverse complement strand
ACGGAAGTAGATTGCCCCATCTTCCTTCTGAGGAGTGGCTGCTAAGTTTGAACCGCCAGCCTTCTGGTTAGCAGTCAAGTGCCCTAGGCACTATGCATTTGGCCAAATCATCAGTGAGTGGCCTGCCATGTTGTCTGCCGATCTTGGGACTATTTCTGGACTTGAACTAGTGGCCTGCTGTTTTGAATAATAATCTTGGGAGTGTGTCATTTTACCTGTTGACCTGGGATTTGTCAGCCTCAGCAGCCAGAAGCTGTCTGAGTTGAGAAAAGCCTCCAGTGTCAGTAAGCTGGGAGCAAGAGGCAAAGCTAAATAAAGCCTTCACCCAGCCTGTAGATCTGTCACTTTGAACTAAAACTTCTAGCCTCCTAAACTGTAAGAAAACAAACTCTTGTTTGTTAAATCCATCCACTTGTGATATATTCCTGTTAGAGCATCACCAGAGGACCAAAACTCCTCTTATTACTTATATTTAAAGTTAACAAAGCCCAAACTTTACCTCAAGTTTTGACTAAAATTCTTGCAGCTATTTGTGTGTGACTCATTATCAAAGAGAAAAGCATACAGGACAACAGTGAATTTTTGTCTACATAAATAGAATAAATAGTATCATGGAAGTACATATTAATTCAATAATATATATCTTCCATTCTATTTTCCAACTTTCCTTGAGAAGAAACTTTTAGAAGCACATTAAAATAATTTCATTCAATCATTTAACACACCAAAGAACTATGTTTTATGTATACAATGTCTCCTATATGTCTGGGTGACTGTTCAGATTAGCTCCACATCAGCAGCTGCTTCAAACTTATGACATCTTCATAACATGCATCAAGATAAACAAGGGTGGGCTAGAATGGTGAATTTCACACTCGTTTTTAAATGCTTTCATACAATTGAAAAACAAGGTTCCAGGAAATGACAGAATACCCACTGAGATGTTTCAACAAACTGATGCAACCCAAGAGGTATTCACTGGTTTATGCCAAGAAGTTTGGAAGACAGCTACCTGGCCAACTGACAGGAAGAGATTTACATTTGTGTTCATTCCAGTGAAAGGCAATATAATAGAATGTAGAAATTATTGAACAATATCATTAATACTAAAGAGCTCTGGTGGCATAGTACCTAAGGTATATGACTGCTAACCAGAAGGTCAGCTGTTCAAACCCATTAAACCCAGATATCCAGTGGAAGGAAGATGAGGCAATCTACTTCCATAAAGATTTACCACCTTGGAAACCCAATGGAGGTTGCTATGAGTTGGAATCAGGTCAATGGCTGTGGGTTTGGTTTTCTGTTTTTGTAGATTTCACTGATAACACACACTAGTAAAATTTTGCTGAAGATAATTATAAAATGGTTGTAGCAGTAAATGGACAGGAAAATGCCAGAAATTGAAGCTGGATTCAGAAGCGGGCATGGAAAAAGGAGTATCATTGCTGATGTCAGATGGATCTTGGCTGAAAGCAAAGAATACCAGAAAGATTTTACCTGTGTTTTATTGACTGTGTAAAGGAGTTTGACTGTGTCGATCATAACAAGTTATGAAGTACATTGTGAAGAATGGGAATTCCAGACCCTTAATTGTGCCCATGAGGAACCTGTACACAAACTAAGAGGGAGTCTGTCCAATAGAGAAGAGGATATTGTGTGGTTTAAACTTATGAAAAAATTGTCAGGTTTGTATCCTTTCATCACATTTATTCAATCTGTATGGTGAGTAAATAATCTAAGAAGCTGGAGTATATGAAGAAAATGTGACATCAAGATTGGAGGCAGATTCATTAACAGCCTGCAGCACGCAGATGACACAACCTTGCTTGCTAAAAGTGAAGATGACTTGAAGCACTTACTGATGCAAGATTAAAGACTATAGTCTGCAGTATGGATTATACCTCAACATAAAGAAAACAAAAATCCTCACAACTGGACCAATGAGAAATGGAGAAAAGATTTAAGTTGTTGACATTTTATTTTATTTGTATCTACCATCAATGCAGTCAAGAAATGGAAGTAGCAGTCAAGAAATCAGAAGATGGATTGCATTGGGTAAAGCTGCTGCAAAAGATCTCTCTAACATGTTAAAGAGCAAAGATGTCTCTTTGAAGACTAAGTCATGGTATTTTCAATAGGCACGTATGCATATGAAATGTGGACAAAGAGTAAGGAAGACCAAGGAAGAATTCATGCATTTGAATTGTGATGCAGGTGAAGAATGCTGAAAATACCATGGCCTGCCAGAAGAACAAACAAATCTCAGAAGGACAGCTGGAACACTCCTTAGATATAAGAATGGCCAGACTTTGTTTCCCATATTTTGGTCACATTGTCAGAAAAAAACCCGTCTCTGGAGAAGGATATTATATTTGGTTAAGCAGAAGGTCAGTGAAAATGGGGAAGACCCTCAGTGACCCTCAAGCAGAGTAAAGATTTTGAGGATGGCACGGGATGGACAGTGTTTAGTTTTGTTGACATAGGGTCACTACCTAATAACAACAACAACATAATTGATTAGAGGTAATTGAATATAAAGAAGAATGCAGAATGGGCTTGGTGAAAACTCATTAACAACCTGCAATAAGTAAATGACATAGCTTTGCTTGCTAAAAGTAAAGAGAGCTTGAAGTACTAACTGATGAAGATAGGAGAGTGCAGCCTGCAATATGGGTTACACTTCAACATAAAGAAAACAAATATTCTTACAACTGGACCAACAAGCAACATTATGACAAACAGAAAATTTTCAAGTTAAGGATTTCATTTTACTGAATCCACAGTCAACACTCATGTAAGCAACAGTCGAGAAATCAAACAAGATAATGCATTGGGGAAATCTGCTTCAAAAGGTCTCTTTAAAGTGTTAGAAAGCAAATACATTACTTTGATGACTAAGGTGCACTTGATACAAACCATATTATTTTCAGTTGCCTCATACATATTGGAAAGTCGGACATTAAGGAAGACTGAAAGAACTGATGCATTTGAATTATGGTGTTTGTGAAGAATACTGAGTATACAACAGACCGCCAGAAGAATGAACAAATCCATCTTGGAAGAAGTATAGCCAGAATGCTTTTTAGAAGCAAGGATGGTGAGACTTCATCTGACTTACTCTGGATTTGTTACTAGGAGAGACCAGTCAGTCTATGGAGAAGAACATCATGATTGGTAAACACCATGATTGGTCAGTGAAAAAACGTTAGGCCTTCAATGAGATGGATTGATACAGTGACTACAAAAAGACTCAAACATAGTAATGATTTTGAGGATGGCACAGGAATCCATCTCTTTGTTATTGTGAATGGTGCTGTGATGAATGTAGGTGTTCATATATCTATTTTTGTCCTGCCTCTTACTTCTTTAAGCTAATATGCCTATTAATAGGGTTGCTGGGTCAAATGGCATTTCTATTTCCAACTTTTCAAGGAATCACCATACCAATTTCCACAATGGTTGTAGTATTTCACAGTCTCAGCAATAGTGTGTGAGAATTCCAATCTCTCCACATCCTCACCAGCATTTGTTATTTTCTGTAAATAGCATTAATTTCTAACTATAGTTGTTTTCTGTAATATACTTCAAGAAATCACATGGGTGTTGCTGTAGGATATTGGTAGCCTAGCTCATTATTCCCATGTCCAATTAGTTGCTATTGAACACTTTATGTTCAATAAACTAGTATTGAACACTTTTAATTTTTTATTATTGTGATTTAGGTGAAAATTTATGGAGCAAATTCACTTTCCATACAGCAGTCCACATGCAGTTTGTCTCATGACATTGACCACAATTCAGCGCAATAAAACAGCTCCCCTCCCACTTCCACCTGACAGTCACCTCTTCCCTGTGTCCAACCCTCCAGGCACCCCTGCCTTCTGAGCTGTCTCCCTGTGCATAAACAGCCCATCTTTTTCCCATGATTGTTCTCTCCAAGGAGTGTATCTCCCTCAGGTAAATGTTCAGCTCCTACGCCTGTCTTTTGCTTGGCTGGAAACCACAGGTGTGGGTTCAATTCCAGACATAAAGGGCAGCTAGGGGCCATATACTCAGTGGTTCTACCAGGTTCTATCAGACCAGCAAACCCCCCCTTGTTTTTTTCTCAAAATGATTTTGAGTTTTGTTCCACATTGTTCTCCCTCTCTATGCAGGATCTCCTACATAGATCCCCCTCTGAGTGGTTGACATTGGTAGCTGGGCACCATTGAGTTCTTCTGGTCTCATACTTGTATAGGCTGTGGATCACATAGTGTACAAGTTGCTAGGACTAATTCTTTCATGAATCTTTGGTTTTCCTCATTCTTTTTGCTTTGGATGAGGAGAAACCCATTGCTGCATCTAGATGGCAGCTTGCAAGCTTTTAAGATCCCAGTCACTACTCACCAAAGTAGGAGGTGGAACAATGTTTTGTGTAGTATGTTATGCCAATTGAGCTTGATGTCTCCTGCGACTATGGTCCCGAGACCACAGGTTCAACTACTCAGTCCCACTGGGTAACTGGCTGTGACCAAGAAGTGACTACAACCTTGTCCCTTATCAGCTCTACTACACACATGGGAATTCAGATCATGCAAATAAACTTATAGGACCATTGTCCACCAACCCTATATATGGTCTTCGGTACACTTCCCACTTCATAGACATACCTACTAGTTCAGTCTGTCCACCCATCTATCCATCTGTATACCCATGTTTGGTTCACTGACAATGCAGTATTGTATGTGCAAAAGGGTTCATCTTTGTTGCCTATACCTACCAAGTACCTCTCTATGTCTTTCCCTTCCTCAGTGCCACCATATTAATCACTCACATTTGGTACATTGCCCTTCTCTTCACCCAAATCAATACTTATCTCTACCTATCTAACAGTGTTCCCTACCCTTCACTCCCACCCCTGGTAACCAACAAAGAAAATTTCCTTCCATATGTAAACTGTTCCTTGACTTTTACAATAATGGACTAATACAGTATTTGTTCTTCTGTGATTGATTTATTTCACTCAGCATAATGTCCTCCAAGTTTATCCACATTATGCAGTTTTTTGCAGATTCTACAGAATTCTTTAGGGTTACATAGTATTCCATTGTGTGTATATATGACAGTTTGGTTATCCATTCCTCAGTTGATGGACACTTAGATTATTTCCATTTTTTGGCTATTGTAAATACTGCTACGATGAACCAAGGTGTG
>NW_006921845.1:223151-223909 GCF_000298275.1 Orycteropus afer afer | reverse complement strand
CTTATCAGAGAGTTCCAATGCTGCTTCTTCCTCAGGGATGTGTTCTGGGTCTGTATCCTGCTCCCTTGTTTTACCACTTTATCCTGCTTCTTTGTATGCACTGTGATTGTCTGTTGTCTCTGAGGCATTGTGGTGTTGTATTTAGATCTCTGTTAACTGTTTGTGAAGAGCAGCCACGGGTGATTCAGGCACTTCTTGGTGGATTTTTATTGCTGGCCCATTGGTGGAGAAGGAGATAGTGGCTCTTGGTCCTCAGTAAATGAAGTTGCAGGAGGTATGGGTGTAGTTGTGTCTTTTGGGGACTGTTGTTGTTTTCCACTCAGTTAGACACAAATTACAATTGAATAATCATCAAAAAAGTAGAAGCACATGGACAAAAAACATACCACATAATCACACTGGAAGAGTAACTGAAAAAAGAAAAAAGGGAAAAAAAGAAGAAAAAACAAGAAAACCTGCAATATCTGGGCATAGAACACTAAGAGAAAAAAAGTAGAGAAGTAGAATAATGAAGGAAAAAACATGGGAAAAATGCAAAAAGAAAAACAAGGAATGGGGTTATCCATGAGAATAAAGGGGGAAAAAAAACACTTAAATTTTTTAAAAAAATAAATTTCAACGAGGAACAGGGAAAAAGAAAAAAATGCTGAAAACTAGGACCTGGGAGGGGAAGATTAAGAATAATTGTAAAAAGGACAAAAATAGTAATAACAATAGTTGTTTTAAAACAGACAAATACAAGCAAACTAATCACCAGA
>NW_006921845.1:157502-222570 GCF_000298275.1 Orycteropus afer afer | reverse complement strand
TCTTCTGCTAGTTGGGGTTTAGTCCACTTCTATATCCTTCCCTTCATGGCTCAGGGGTCCAAGATTATCTTCTGTGTCTGTGTTAATTAGTTTCCCTTTTCTTTGTTGAAGAGCATCTGTGCAGTCTTTCTGCCTAATCCACCATCTTGCCAGAGAATTCCAGCATATTTATTAAACAAATATTCTCTTCACCACTGTTTTTCTAATGTTGAACCATCCTTTGTCAAAGATCAGCTGACCATGAGTCAATGGATCTATTTCTGGGTTTTCAGTTCTATTCCATTGGTCTATGTATCTGTCATTATACCAATATCAGGCAGTTTTGACTACTGTGGCTGTAGAGTAGGTTTTGAAATCCAGCAGTGGGAGACCTCCTACTTTGTTCTTCTTCTTTAATAGTCCTTTGCTTATTCAAGGTCTCTTCCTTTCCATATAAAGTTAGTGATCGGTTTTTCCATATCCCTAAAGAATGTTGATGGGATCTGGATTGAGATTGCATTGAATGTATAGATTGCTTTGGGTAGAACTGACTTTTTCACAATGTTCAATCTTTCTATCCATGAGCCTGAGATATTCTTCCATTTATGTAGAGCTCTTATGGTTTCTTGAAGTAGTTTTTTTTATAGTTTTCTTTGTACAAGTCTTTTGTGTCCCTGGTAAGATTTATTCCCAGGTATTTAATTTTTATTTTTGTAGCTATTGTAAATGGTGGGAGCTCTGGTAGCGTAGTGCCTAAGGCAGTTGACTGCTAACCAGAGGCTGTTGGTTCAAACCCACCAGCCACTCCTCCGAAGGAAGATGGGGCAATCTACTTCCGTAGTGATACTGCCTTGGAAACCCAAGGAGGGGTCACTATGAGTCGGGGCTGACTCGAAGGCACATAACAACAACAACAACAAACTTCCATAGTTATACTGCCTTGAAACCCCAGGAGGGATTGCTATGAGTCGGGTCCAACTCAACGGCCCATAACAACTACAACAACAATTGTAAATGATATTGCTTTCCTTATTTCATTTTCAGCAATCTCTTTACTGATGTACAGGAATACAACTGATTTTTGGATGTTGATCTTTTATCTTGCCACGATGCTAAATCTCTCAATTAGTTTCAGTAGATTTTTGACTGAGTCTCTTGGGTTTTCTAGGTATAGGATCATATCATCAGCAAACAGGGATAGTTTGACTTCTTCCTTAACAATTTGGATGCCTTTGATTTCACTTCCTTGCCTTGTTGCCCTGGCTAGGAATTCCAGTACAATGTTGAATAGAAGTGGTGATAGAGGGCATCCTTGTCTGGCTCCTGTTCATAAGGGGAATGGTTTCAGTCTCTCTCCATTAAGAATAATGTTGGCTGTTGGTTTTGCATAGATGTCCTTTATTATGTTGAGGAATGTCCCTTCTATTCCTATTTTCCTGAGAGCTTTGATCAAGAATGGGTGTTGGATTTTATCAAATGCTTTTTCTGCATCAATTGATATGATCATGTGTTTCTTCTTTGTTTTATTTATGTGGTGGATGATGATGATTGTTTTTCTAATGTTGAACCATCCTTGTCTACCTGATATGAACCCCACTTGGTCATAATGAATTATTTTCTTGATATGTTGTTGGAGTCTATTGGCTAGGATTTTGTTGAAGATTTTTGCATCTATATTCATGAGGGATATTGGTCTGTAGTTTTCCTTTTGCGTGATGTCTTTACCTGGTTTTGGTATCAAGTTTATGCTTGCTTAATAAAATGAGTTACAGAGGATTCCATCTTTTTCTATATTTTGGAATAGTTTGAGTAGGATTGGTGTCAGTTCTTCTCTGAATATTTGGTAGAATTCTCCAGTGAAACTGTCTGAGCCAGGAATTTTTTTTTTTTGGTTCGTGAACACTTTTATTTTTAATACAATGCATTGTGTTAGGTACTCAGCTCAGTAGTTAACAGGAAACATGGTACTAGCTCTCATGGAAATTATGTGCTGGCCTTATAAATAAGATGGCAAAATAGGGTCTAAAAGAACATCTAGCCTTCCCAATCCAAAGGAGGGAGTAGACTTCAAAGGTAAATTATACCTGATGTGGGATTTAAGTTATCCAAAGAAAACAGTGTGAGGAAGATTCCAAGCAAAGGAAAAAGATAGCATGAAGGTGAGAGATAGTAGGAGGAATATTTAGGACTATACATAGCTTAGAAGGCCGGGAAATGGGAGAGTGATAAAAGATGTCAGAAAAGTAAAGTGTAGGCATCTGTCTATTCTCTTTTTAATTTTAGGTATTTGCAGAAAATAATCTCAAGCTCATAGCATTAATAGTAATTACAATTATTTATAATTATATCTATACTATAATTGTCTATACATAACAATATATTATTTTAGTTGTAATTTATGACATCTCGTATTGACATAATACTATTGTATCTTGTTACATATTTTATATATGAGTAACTATCATTATAACCATTGATATAGTCATTTTTAATTTTACAATTTCCCAGAAGTGCATTCTTTCATTAGTCATTAGCTACTTGGTTCAGTGAAGAAAGTAGAACAAGGCAGTCTCAAGTTGGTGCTCAACCATAATTTTGGTACCAACTCTGGAAGATTCCCTACCTCTGTTGCCCTTTTCTTTCCCCTGCTGCATCTCTTGGGAGCTGTGGTAGCGTAGTGCCTAAGGTACTTGACTGCTAACCAGAAGTCTGGAGGTCCAAACCCACCAGCCACTCCTTGGAAGGAAGATGGGGCAATCTACTTCCATAGTGATACTGCCTCGGAAACCCAACGAGGGGTTGCTATGAGTTGGGTCCGACTCGACGGCACATAACAACAGCAACAACAAATCTGCATCTCTTGAAGCAGTCTTTGTAGATCTATGCCTGCTTCTGCTTTGAGGAACTATTCTGCATCTTGGGAGGAGATATTTAATCAACTTTAACAGGGGTTCAATGAAGCTTTATCTAGGTCTCAGTTTCAAGTCATTCTTGATGCTATATTATTTTCTCCTTGTCCACATCACTAGCAATAAGGTCTTACCTTTGTTGCCTGGGTCTAACTCCCTCTTTTGGTGACTTGATCATGACCTCAGTCCCCTTGGGCTAGGGTTCTGCTTATTCTTTTCAATTCTCCTCCATGATTCCTGCATCTTGTCTCTGCATCTGTGTCCAGAGGATGCATTCTTGTTCTCTATTTTCTCTTTCATATATGTATATTGCATGGGTCTTTCTTCTGTAGGGAAATTCTGTCTACTGCATATTCATGGTCTTCTGATTTTTACTAAAGATTTTACTTTTCCTGGACTTTGACCTGCTTATCTCATACTAGTTGGATACTGTAGCTTGTTTTACAGATTGGCTTGTATTCCAGATCATGATAGACTGATAATCTCCTCCTAGTATATGGTCTGTTCCATCTGGTTTTAGGGGTTGGAGCTTCCAGTTTTCTAACTGTTGTGATTACCTAATCCATATTCCAGCAGGTTAAGTGCTTTGATAGTAGGAGTGGAGGGCAATGAGAAGCATACGAGGTCACTTAGGAATGACTGATGACTGAGGATATCAAGTCACACAAGAGAGTTTCCTGGTATTCAAGGTCCTGATATTCAAGTTCCATCTCTTCCGAAGAAAAATAAAGAAAATATAGGCTTTACAAGTCTTCTTACTTTAACTCCTCCATCATATGGATCAGATAATTAGATTTCCTGGATGGCAACTGAGTACTTTTCCATCAGAAATGAACAAATAATAAAAATAGTAGGTACTATCAGCATAGTGCCTAAGGCACTTGACTGCTAACCAGCAGGCTGGTGGTTCAAATCCACTCCTTGGAAGGAAGATGGGGCAATCTACTTCCATAGTGATACTGCCTCGGAAACCCACAGAGGGTTCACTATGAGTCGGGTCCGACTCGATGGCACATAACTACAACAACATCCACTTGATTTTGACTCATGACAACCACATGAGTGTCAGAGTTGAACTGTGCACTATAGGTTTTCAATGGTTGACTTTCCAAAACACATTGCCAGGCCTTTCTTCTAAGGTACCTGTGGGTGGACTCAGCCTCTAACCTTTGGTTTAGCAACTGAGAGTGTGAATCATTTATACCTACCAGGAAGTCCTTCCCACCATTGTAGGGTGTGGTAAAGAAAGAAAATCGCACATTAATATATTTGTTACTCAGTAAATAGTCATCTTACTCTCTCTTATTTTTGTTTTCCAGTCCTATTTTCTCCCCACTGAGTTATTGTCAATAAAAGAAATAACTTACGTTTATGTTTGGTTATTTGCCCCATATGTCAGCCCTGCCAGCAAATAATAAAGCACCTGTTACTGTATCAGAAATGCTTTGTTATTTATAATCAGAGTTTTTCTCTGTAAGATTAGTGAAGAAACCAGTTGCTACTAGAATATGCCAGTGACTTGAATAGTTGGAGTAAAGGAAAAGGAATTAAAGGAGATAAGTTGTTGACAGTAATTGAAACAAGGATGATGCAAATATAAGACAAATTTCCCTTCAAATTACATGGTCACAAGAAAGCTCTCTGTGGAATTTTCATTGTAGCTCTGTGACTCATTCCTTATGAAACATACCATGAGCTGAACAGACTTATCTCTCTCTAGCTCTCTCCCAAATTATAATGTGAGTCCATAATCTGGTCATAGAATACAAGATAAAGGTGATAATCACTGTGAGGATGTAAAATAGATTTCTAAAAATATCAATAATGAATCTAGTTATACTTCTGTCACACAGGGACAGCTGCTTTCTGTATGCAGTCTTTTTGGGAAACAGTGCTGATGTAATGGAAAGAGAGCTAGGCTTGATATTGTCTGGCTCTTTTACTGTCTAAGTTGAAGTCATAAATGATCTTAGTTACAATGTCCTTATTTATAAAGTTGAATCAATTATTGTGAGAATTAATTAAAGTAGCATAAAAGTGCATTGGAAAAGTATGGCAACCACAAATATAAGATGGCATTATTTATGGGGGGTTATTTGAAAGTCAGAATTAGTAATGGATTTATTTTTCTTTATGACTTGAAGGGAGGAGTTACACCATCCTGGCTTTGAGATAGAGCTCTAAAATTCACCAAATGTATTACCTTGCTTAAGTTACGTAGACTCTCTGAGCCTTTATTTTCTAAGGCTCTGAAAGTGGAGGAAGTAATGCATGCTTCATAGATTTCTGCTGAGAATTGAAAGAGATAATGCATATACAGAACTCAGAGCCACCAGCGCTCTTGCCCTTTTGTAACTACTAAGGCCACATTCGTGGTGCAGGCATTTGACTGCTAATCAGAAGATTGGCAGTGCAAATCCACCAGCCACTCCTCAGAAAGAAAATGAGGTAATCTACTTCCATAAAGATTTATCACTTTGGCAACTCAATGGGGGTCACTGAGTCAGAATTGGCTCAATGGCAGTTTTTTTTTTTTTTTAAGGACATATTCATAATTGCTTTTGCTGTGAGATTTTGTAGAATTATCATCATCAAATCAAAGTTCTATTTTTATTATGATAGATTAGTGTTATTGAAAAATTTTACTCTAAATAAAAATGAATATTTCAGAATGAGAACTTAAAATAAGTCAAGTTACTCTTTTAAGTTGAGAACCTCCTTAATGGAACATCTGATAGATTGTCCTCTTTACACTTTCTTGAACACATCTAGTGAAAATATATTAACTACTTCATCCAAACCCAAAATAAAACTCAATGCCATCGAGTCAGTTCTGCCTCATAGTGGCACCCATCAGTTTCCAAGGCTGTAAATCTTTACTTAAGTCAATTGCCCCATCTTCCTTCTGGGACAACTGGTGGGTTTGAACTGCTGATCTTCTGGTTAGCAGCCAAATGCCTTATCCATTGGTTATTTCATTGATTTTTATTTTTAAAATTATTAAATAGTTCCTTTCTTCATTGAAAATAAATCTGCCTATAGTTTCTGGGTCTCTGTATGGAACAACTCCTAACAAGTCTATCAAAGAGCCCTACAAACATTTGAAGAGCACAGTAATATTTATTTCTCTTTTTTTCAGTGGAGATACCAAGTATCTGGAAGATTTCATATCGTAGTGGCTAAAATAATTGGCTTTGAAATTTGAGTTCCAGCTCAATTATTTCCTAGTTGTGTGACATTCTTCAAGTTATTTAATGTGTGCTTATTTGTCAATTAATATCACCTACCTCATAAAGTTTCTTTTGGAGATGAAATGTAAAAATGAATTTAAGAATTCGGCATAACACATAGTAAGTGTTTTCAATGAACTATTTAGTGAATAGTAGCTATTATTTTCAGCCACTCCTTGGAAGGAAGGTTGGGCAATCTACTTCTGTAGTGATACTGACTCGGCAACCCTAGGAGGGGTCGCTATGCGTCAGGTCTGACTCGATGGCACATAACAACAACAACAACAACAGCTATTATTTTTGTCATTCATTTTGCTTTTGAGATGATTTACAGTTCCTTAATTTATACTGATCACCTTTTATGGATGTACATAGTATATCAATGTTTCTGTTTAGAAGTACTGACCTGAAGGACACATAATGATAGTAGATATATAATAAATAATTACTAGCTAATTAGTTTGCTGCCTTGAATATTAATGTTTATTAGAAGTAAATAGTCACAAGAATGTATAATTTAAAAAGTGATGAAACAAATGTTGTCATGAACAAAATTTGAAGGTATGAAAGACAACTGAAGAGACAGTATTCTAGGTAATGTTAGAATCAGAATTGGAAAAACAGGTATTTTCCACTGCAGAACAATTTCTTTCCAATGATCTCATTACTGTTATTTCAGGGTTGGATGACGAAAAAGGTGAACTTAAAATAATTGCTCCCTCTGAGCTGGCACTGAGTGCCAAATAGGATTTAAGGGGATCTGAAGGAAGTTCTGAGGATGCAATCCAGGGAGAGTGAATATGTATAGGTCTCAATTGTACAAACCCCATGAGACTCAATTCATTATAAATAGGAGAATTGAAGCTCTTTTTGCTGGAGCACTCTGTGCTCTGCTTGGAAACACTAAATGTGAGGTCCTGTTACTACACTTAGGAAAATACAACTATGTTCCCAGGTAGACAGTGTGAGTAGTCAAACTGCCGTCATGTCTCACTGTTAGCTCTGCACTTCCTTCACTAATGATTTCACATATGGGTATCTTCCTGGTCTTTGGTGACTTCTTCATTCTGCAATGGACTTAAAAATCAAACAGGATTACAGAATCATAAAAAATAACAGTGTCTGATCATAAGCAAGGACAAAAGACCTCTGAGATCTGTGCTGACCAAGGGAAGGTCACCGTAATTTGAGTTGCTCAGAGAAACTATTTGGGTGTGGCTAGGATTAGTAACACGGAGCAGGTTTATAGCAACATTCTTCCACTCCCATCCCCCACTTTCCACCCCATGGAAAGAGGGCATGGTTTCCCTCTTTGCTGTCTTCTTTTTGCCTAACTCTAGAACTATATGTGAGACATTCATTTTGGTTTGGCCATTCTCTTTAAAGTTGATTTCCATGGAACTTGCGACATATCATTCCTATGATTGGAATCTGTTGAATACAGCTCTAAAATTGGAAAGGTCCTATACTATAGATGATACTAAGACCTAGTGTCAAAGTGATGGGGAAAATATGTTGCTTGATCTTGAAAATTAAAAGAAATCTTAACTAGATGTGCTCCTAAAGTCAAGACAAGAAATGACCAAGACGTAAGATGTAAAAACCTTTCCCATCTTAGGATAAAGCAATTATGTAAATCAATCTAGAACAGTGTCTGTTTTTGTTCATTATTACCTTGCAGTGGAACAAGGTGTCTTAGAAAGCAGAGGTAAGATGTCAGTTTTTCCTAATGATTAAAGCCATGGACAATGAAATGAAACAGATATGTCTTTGCTCTGTCACATACTAGTTTTGTCACCTTGGGTATTTTACTGAATTTTTGTAAACTTCAGTCTCCTGATTTATAAAATAGGTATACTAATAATATTATCTCCTTATAGATTTCTTTTTTAAAAAATCATATTTCAAAAGTACTGAGCTCATTCACTGGAATATAGTGAATAATCATTAAAATAGTATGACTGTAAGTATTATGTATTTTTTAAAATTATTATTATTACCTAAGTAATGAGAGGAAGAGATCTCTGGGTCATCCACATATCATACTCTGTTCTTGACTTTTGTAACCAACCTTATTAATATTGTTCTTTCTTTTATGTGGGTCAAAGTATTTCTTAATTGAGCACAGTGATAAGTATTTAATGCTTTCCTTGCTGCTACTCTTTCTTTCCTTTAATATTTCAGAATCACCTGAAGTCCACTTAGAAAACATTGAAAGGACCAGAAGAACCTGATAGAGTTGGGAATATTAGAACTTCCTACTTCAGAAGAATACAAATATGAAGAAGAAATGATCTAAGTCTACTCAATAATTTAATTTAATAAAACACTTATTTGCAAATAATTATAGAAAATTAACCTTAAACAAGGCACTCAAAGAACTAAATGTAAGGTACATACTCTGAAAGAATATTTTTCATGATGATTTATACTTTTGCTACATTCATATTACAAACATTTCATAAACTTTACCATGATCTTAAGAGGATATTTTTGTTATTACTGTTGTTTCTATAATAATAAGGATATCTATTTTGTAGATGGTAAATTATGCCTATGAAAGATGGTGTATAAATTGTAATAACTCATAAGCTAAGAAACAGCAAAGCTAGAAACCAAATCAGGTATTCTGATTTCTAATTTTTTTTTTCCGGATATTTTGCAGAGTATAATGAATACAGGATTATTGCTTGTTTACATAGCCAATGTACTCATCAGCTAGAAGCTTGATAATTTGATATTGGCCTCAGATCCTTTTTGAGGTCTTTCTCACAGCAATGAGGAATCACTCAGTGGTGACTGAATTTATCCTGCTGGGCATCCCACACACAGAGCGAATGGAGACCATGCTCTTTGCCCTGTTTTTGTCCTTCTATCTCTTCACTTTGATGGGGAACTTGCTCATCTTACTCGCAATTGTTTCCTCCACTCGGCTTCATACTCCCATGTATTTCTTTCTGTGCAAGCTATCTGTTTTTGACATTTTTTTCCCTTCGGTGAGCTCTCCCAAGATGCTGTTCTACCTCTCAGGGAACAGCCGAGCTATCTCCTATGCAGGCTGTGTGTCTCAGCTCTTCTTTTACCACTTTCTGGGCTGCACGGAGTGTTTCCTGTACACTGTGATGGCCTATGACCGCTTTGTGGCCATATGTTACCCTCTGCGCTACACAGTCATTGTGAGCCACAGAGTGTGTGCCATCCTGGCTACGGGCACTTCATTTTTTGGCTGCATTCAGGCCACTTTTTTAACCACTCTCACTTTTCAATTGCCCTACTGTGGTCCCAATGAGGTAGACTATTACTTTTGTGATATCCCAGTGATGCTGAAGCTGGCCTGTGCAGACACCTCGACCCTGGAGATGGTGGGATTCATCAGTGTGGGCCTTATGCCCCTCAGCTGCTTCCTTCTCATTCTCACCTCCTATACTCGCATTGTCTACTCCATCTTGCAGATCCGCTCTGCAGAAGGCCGACACCGTGCCTTCTCCACCTGCAGTGCCCACCTCACTGCCATCCTTCTTTTCTACATGCCAGTGGTCCTCATCTACCTGCAGCCCACCCCCAGCCCTTGGCTTAATGCAACTGTTCAGGTCCTAAACAACCTGGTCACTCCCATGCTGAACCCCTTGATTTATAGCCTCCGGAATAAGGAGGTGAAATCATCTCTAAGGAAGGTCTTACATCAGTTTGGTTTCCTCCCTGAGCAGCTGTAGTGACAGATCACTAACTAACTCTTCAATCATAATTCATAGTTCATAAAACATTTTCATGTTGTTCTCACAAAAATTTTTGAATTTGAGAGCACAGATTTTATTATCATCCTCATTTTACAATGTGGGGTCTAAGATTCAAAGAGTTAACGTGATTTATGCAAAGACACAAAAGGAAAGAATAACTCCACACAGAGGACTCAAGAGCTGGGTTTCTGACCCTGGACCTGTGCCCTCATGAGTACATTATACTGCTATTCATGGAAAGAGAGAGCTCTACCCAGTAAAGAAAAGAACCTGGACTTTATGTTTCTTAATCTTTATTTTCTTCAGACACCTACATCTCCCCCTTCTCTCTTCTTCTCCTTCAGCCTGGAACTTTTTCAGCTTGTCTACAGTGATTATTTCCTTAAATGCCTGCATTGGATAAGCCCCCATTTGGTGATCTAATTGTTACTGGAAAAAAAAAAAAAAATGAGAGGTATGTCCCCTTGGCTTCAAGTAGCATTCTGTGACTTCAGAACAATAAAGGCGTTGTATAAAAGAGAAGGACTCCTGGCTAGGACCTGAGGCAGGTTTCTTGTGGGTGAAGCAGAGGTAACTATGTGCTATATCACCTAAAACCCCTATCCATTGGGCTTAGACCTGGAAACAGACCTTGGATGTGGAAGAGCAGTGTGTGCACAAGAATGTGGAAAGGATAGAGAGGAGGAATCCATGAAGTGTCCATTGTATCATGATTCAGTGTTAGAAAATCTGCACTTTCCTTTTTGTTGTTCATTGCAGCCAGGGGGTGGTGTTGGGTCCAAGCTGCCATTGTTTTATAATTGCATTTGGCCTCTGTTTAATAAGAGTTTGATATTGACTTCCCATCCTACATTTCTTCTTATTTTTTGAAATATGTTAAGAATGGAACAATGTGTTATTTCAGTACAGCATGCAAATGATCTCATGACTGTCACATTTGGGAATTTTAGGAGCTCGGAAAGTTGTTCCTGCATCAATGTAGGAAGGGAAGGACACTGAGAAGAGCATGATGAAAGAGGAGGAGACAGAAGGGAAAAAAAGTTTTTATTTTTTCCTCTCTCCGATTGTCTTCATTTCTCAGAATCTGAGAGCAGTCAGAGAATATTCCAGAATGAACCAGGTGTTGAACTAGCACATGCTGCTGGAGGGGAAACAAACTTTTGCCTAGTCATTTCTCTTATATTCCTAAAACCTCTCAGTACTATTGTTTTTCCATAAATAAGAGTCTAAAGAGAAATTGGAAATACCTTCCAAATTACTTCAAATGTGCTGTATCTCAAATCTTTCCCAAGTTTCTCTGAGCTCCGATGAACTCTTCTCATTACTCAATTTCCTGGTTATAGCTATTTAGATAGGAGTCTCAGTGTGGCACAGGTAGTTAAGCGCTGGACTCCTAGCTGAAAATTTGCAGTTCAAACACACCCAGAGGCACCTTCAAAGAAAAGCCTGGAAGTCTGCTTTGGAAAGGTCACGGCCTTGAATACCCTGTGCGGCAGTTCTACTTTGCACACATGAGGTCACCATTAGTTGGAACAGACTCAACAGCAACTAACAGCAAGCTGTTCAGACTGTCAAAATACAGCAACTTTTGAAAATAAAAGATGAGATTTCATTTATTTTCATTTTCATTCATTCAGATGTCCTTTGATCAGTAACTCTGTGCTAGGTGGGGGGAATATACAGATGAAGACTTGTTCCCTCCTGGAAGGAAGTTAAGGTCTACTGGAGAAACTAAACAGATATATGCCCAAGTAGGACACCTACAATAAATACTATAATTTACATATGACTTAAAGCTGAAGGTATGGAGTACATTTTGTTGGTGCAAAGGAAGGACCTCATAAAAAAGATGTTGAAGGTTGGATTTTTTTTTTTCCCCTCTCTGGCAAAGAATGACTGAAAACTGTTTTCCAAGAAGAAGCAATGCGCATTTTAGTCTTTTATTTTAGGAGGTGAGAAATAATTCTTTTGGCAGGTATAACTCAACTATTTGTCACTATGAGTGATTGCTTTTGCAAAAAAATAAATTTCACCTGACCTACTGTTATTCAGTTTCCTTCTTCCAGCTCATCACTTTGCTCCTGGATTAGGAGGAATGCTATGGATAAAAGGACTCTCTATCTTCTTAAACCAATTGACCTCTTTACTTCTCGCAGCAGTTCTGAGAGATGCAGAAGTTTTCATGTTTCTAAAGTGCATCTGAGCAGTCTTTTCACATAGACAGGAAACTAGAATGCTAGGCCCAACAGGAGGATGTGGAAGCCCAGGTGGAGTTTGGTGGAACTTTTCTGTGTTCTATAGTTTAAGGACAATGTAAGGAGACTAAGGTCCCTGGATGACACAAACAGTTTTCACTTTACTAATAACCTCAAGTTGGCAGTTGGAACCCACCAGTGGCACTGTGGAAGAAAGGCCTGGTGGTTTGTGTCCATAAAGGTTACAGCCAAGAAAATCCTATTTCTGTGCAGTGACGCATAGGGTTCCATGAGTCAGAATTGAATTGAAGCCTACTTTTTTTTTTTTTTTAAATATGATTTTGGTGAAGGTTTACAGAGCAAATTCATTTTCCATACAACAGTTCATATGTATTTTGTTTCATGACATTGATTGCAGTTCCCAGAATGTAACAGCTCTTTTCCTACTTCCTTCATCTGATAACCTTTTCCCTGTGTCCTTCTTTCTTGTGTATCCTTGCCCTCTGAGCTGTCTCCCTGTGCAAATACTACCCTTCTGATCTCCCATGATTGATTGTTCTAAGGTGTGTACCTATCTGGTTTAAATGTTCACCTTATATGCCTGTTTATTATTTGACTGGAAACCACAAGAGTATGTTCAATTCCAGGCCTTTGGGTGACTAGAGGTCATAGTCTCAGGGGTTTCACCAGTATGAGGGCCACAAGTTTTGTTTTTGGTTTTGTAATAAAGATTTGAGTGAAAGTGTGTAGGGGAGAAACCCTACGCCAGGTATAATAAATAGCAGAATATTTAAATCACAAGGAGCTCTGGTGGCGTAGTGCCTAAAGCATTTGACTGCTAACTGGAAGGTTGGTAGTTCAAGCTCACCAGCCAGTCCTTGGAAGGAAGTTTAGGCAATCTGCTTCCATAGAGATACTGCCTCAGAAACCTAAGGAGGGGTCATTATGAGTCAGATCTGACTTGAAGGCAGTGAGTTTGGTTTTTGGGTTTGGTATTTACATCACAAGGACAGGACAAAAACAGAGGATCAAGGTCTAAAACCAGAGATGTTGGCAAAGAACAGGAATATTGAAGCAGAGGTTCAGAGGATATTTTTAGACGTATAGACTACAACAGCAGCATTTCCTGAGACACTGACCTCAAACATGGCCCAGGAAGGACATATTAGTCCTGACCCCATGTGGATTCTAGTTTCATTAGTGTTCAAACTTTATGCACAATACCGTTGTAATCTCCAGTCACTGTCCTTTTTTGTTCTTCCTTAAATTTGTAGAATAACTGATGTTTGTTTTGAATTTCTCCTGTGTATTTTGTTTTATTCACAGTTCCTGGATATATAAACTATGAAATGACCATCCAAAGTAGAAACCTATTGCATGGGCACTATTTTGGTTACCTACCTAGTGGTGCTCTGAAAGGAATATACCACAAATGGGATGGCTTTAAGAAACAAACAGGAATTTGTTCTCTTATAGTTTGGGAGGCTGAAAGTCTGAGTTCAAAGTGCCAGGCTCTCGGGGCTGGGTGAAGGCTCCTCGACCTTGGGCTTTGTCTCTGCCTCTTGCTCTTGGCCCACTGAAGCTAGAGGCATCTCTTCACTCAGGCAGCTGCTGAATGCTGAGGGTGACCAACCTAAGGTTGGCAAGTGAAATGGCACAGTTTTAATATTACTAAACCACATGGCAGGTCATTGACTTAAGTCCATTGGAAGTCCCAAGATCAGCAGAGCATGGCAGGCTTCTGAATAAAGACTCGGCTATAGGCAGGGTCCAAGTGTGCCAAAAAGCTACAGATTTTCCTCAAAGTTGCTTCTTATATACTAGAAGAAGACCACATCCCTAAAGCAGCTACTCAGCTGCTCCAGTAGATTCCACCACGGAATTGATTGCCAGTCTCATCATGGGAAATAACTACATTCAGCTGCCCAGCCTCTCAATCAGGCCCAGCCAAGCTGACACACAACCTAAATGACCTAAATTATCATCTCAGTGGAGCTGAGATGATAGCTGCTGATCTTGAGAATTGTGGAGAGAGATTCTCATAGGAGGGTTCATAAAGGTAGAGATCTGTGCTTTTCACTCTCTGTTATTCTTGGGACTTTATTGATTATAACAAATTGAAATAAATGAATAACTACTATGAAATTAATATTTTCAGTTACTTGTAATTTTTTTAGAGGTATATTAACTTTAGCTTTACAAACATAATTTTTCAAATTAAGGGGATAACATTGTTTCATGTTCACTTAGGATAATGCTTGTGGTTATTGAAATAGTAAATTGCAGAGAAACAATTTAGCCTATCATTTGTCATCATTTTATTTTACACTTCATTGTTTAAAAATTATTTCAATGCTTGCTTTAGTAATATCCTATAATAATAACAACAACATCAAAACAACATTGTTCCTGCTGGATGTCTTACTTAAAATTTTGCTTTCATTAAACAATTGGAAAGGGATGTTTGTGAAAAATATAATATACAAAGTATGATAAAATTAATATCTGTGTCCACTACCCAGTTTAAGGAAAAGAGTTGGAAGTTCCTGGCAGACTCTAGCTTAATTCTACCTCTCTCATTGCCCTAGAAGACATCATTAGCCTAAATTTTGTGTTTATTATTGCCTTATTTTTTGAAAGCCTTCCTTCACATGTCTGTGTCCCTAAACAACATATTTCAAGTTTTCGAACTTTATATTAATGTAATTATGCTTCAAATTGTCTTTTCTCCTAAATGTAACTTTTCTGATAGTCATATTATCATATGTATCAGCCAATAATTTACTATACCTATAGTGTAATATCCCATTTATTAATATATCAACAATTATTTTATTGCAGAAGGAAGACCAGGCAATCTAATTCTGGAAAGATTTACCTCCTCAGAAACCCAGTAAGGGAGGGTCACTATGAGTCAGAATTGACTCAATGGCAGTGAGTTTTGCTTTTTTTTTTTTTTAATGGTTTTTATTCATAAGTACATAAGTATGAATTTCCAAAATGTAAGAACTCTTTTTAAATAGTCACAATGGTTTGGTGGGTTCTCCATATTGATCGATATGTATAGACATGGCACAAAGATACCATCACCAGTCTTTCTCCTCAAGACTTCTTTCTACTAAGGAAAAGAGAAAGCAAATAATTTTATTTTCATTTGTATTTGACAAATAGCAGACACTGAGATAAGGGCTTGAGTATAATAAATATAGTTGAGAGATGATTCCAGGAAACATAACAAGGGAGTAAGTATATGGAACAAGAAAAGCAGGACAGCAAAATTAAGGAGTGTCCATGAGTGATCTACCACTGTGGGGTCTAAGGCTTAAGCCTACTGGGATTCTCTGAAAGATAAGGTAAAACAACCCCCAAGAAAAGAAAGATTTTTCTACCAATCCTATTTATCACTTATTGTGTGTATTCTTCAGAGCATTAATTATCAGACACTTTGGGCCAATCTCATGCATGCAGACTCAGCAAATGTCTTGGTCCAGAGACTGCCCTTAGGCAGAAGACATGGGGAGCCCTTAACACACAAGGACACTGTCTTCAGGTGACTTCTAGAGTGGGCTGAGAGCTTGTGATAGGTATCCTAGGAAATATTATGGTCAAAATTTACTCACATCCTAAACTATTATCTTTCCAAAATGCAAATTCTATAGTAGTACACTTCTTCCTTAGAAACTCCACTAATTTTTTTATGTGTAGTGTTGTTTGATTATAGGCTGAATTAAAATAATTTAGTAATTTTGTATTTGTGGAATTGACAATTAGAGCTAATCTACCTCTTTAGTCTCTTCAAAGCTGTATGCTCACCTAGGAATACCCACATCGTCACACTCTACTATCAAGCTTTATTGGTATTCTTATCCTTCCTTAAATATACCACTTACCAAATATTATTAATTCATTTACTTGTTCTTTTCATAAACAATTATTTATTGAGTGCTTACTATGTGTAAGTTGTTAGGCTAAGCATTGGAGTTACAAAGATCTTTAAGTGTTACTCTTAAGAAGATCTTAGTTAGGCATGAGGGTCAGATATAGAAATTACTACAATAGAATGTAATAACATTTTAATGGGAATATATAAAATGTGTTGTTGTTGCTGTTTGCTGTCGAGTTTGTTCTGACTCATAATGACCTCACTTACACCGCCATCCTCACAATTATATGTTTGAGCCCATTTTTGCAGTCACTGTGTCAGTCTACTTTGTTGAGGGTCTTCTTTTATGCTGTCCCTCTGTATGTTTCTTAAAGTAGGTATTGGGAAACTCCAGATAAGAAATACATTTACATAAACTTTTTTTTTTCTTACCACTTACATCAAGCTGTAAGATGTCTCCAAAGGAATCATTGAAAAGAGAACTTTTTAGTTAATTAATCTCAATGGTACTTATCTCTATGAGATGCTTCTCATGTTCATTATGACTTTGGGTTCCCCCCTGCACACTAATTTTTGATCCTTACTTGTGAGCTGTGTCATGGGACACGGTGGATAGATGAGACTGGGAATTAAGTTAGACAATGCAAGAAAGCTTGTAAAAGTGTTTATGGTCTTCAGAATTCCCTCTGCAATTGCTGTATTCCAAAGCAAGGCTAAACACACACATTAACATAGCCTTTTGACACACATGCTCATGTATAACTTTATTCACATCTGTTTTTGCAGCATTTCCAAGATGAGGCTAATTTTGCCTGGAAAAAAAAAGATTCTTATTGTGAGTCAATCTGAAGCCAGAGTTCTAGCAGCCTCCAGGAAAATCTTTAACCAGAAACCTTTTAGTGTCAGCAGTGCTAACAGGACTTTTGTAATTCTAAACACTCCTTAGGGCGTTTATCTGCCCTCCAGTCTCAGCAGGTATCAAGGAACTTCCTCCGAACTCAGCACGCATCACAAAAGCCATCCGGATTCAGCACGTATCAGAGATTTGCTCGACTCCTGAAAGTCTCCCACATATCTGAGCCGCATCCTCCCTAGATAATATTTTCCTAAGTGAACTTTGGAGCCGGGGGGGGTTTCTTTACGTCCCCCAACATCTTAGATCACTGCCCTAAATCCCTTAGCAACAACCAATCATCTGTACCCTCCCGCCCTGGTGCTGCCCCTCCCCATATTATTCCATAAATTGGTGAGAATATCAGGGCAGGGGGTCTTTTGCTTAAGCCACTGATCTGGTAAGGGCAAAGACCCTAACTTAAGTTAGCTAATAAACCCTCCTATTGCTTTTGCATTGTCGTGTGTTGGCATATTTCTCTCGCCGAGGAACTCCTTCTTAACCTGGGCACAACATTATAACATTACTTCTCTTGTGGGAATAGTATTAAAAATACCACTCACCAGTACCAGTTACAATGCAACTAAATAGCCTTGACTGGAATTGATAAAAGAGAAAAGTGAAAACATGGGATTCTTAATGTCAGGGCTCCAAATGGATACATATTCTGAGTGTGGACTCTTCTTGTCAAAGAAGCATCAGAAGAATCTGTAAATCATATTTTAATACTCACAGCTGGCTTTGCCCAGGACGTGGTGAAGAGCAGAATTAACACTGGGCAGTCAGACTGAGCAGCAGGGCCAAGACAAGCAATTTGAGAAACAGTGTGAATTTCAAGAGGGAATGCAGAAAGCTCAATCTATCAAAGATGACAGTTCTCACAGTTTAAATTAACCAGATACTTGCTGATTCTTTCTATGATTGGATACTGGAAGAACCTTGCCTTCTAAAACAAAATATTTAGAAGTACTTAACAGTCTTAATTATTTTCAGGGTGCTCAGGAATTTTAAATTACATGAAAAACAGACAAAGAAACATACACACATGCATGCAAATATACAATATAATAAATGGGGAAAAAGATTTTTATAAACACCAATAGAATAAAATATATTGTTTATTAAATATAATTAAAATCCTTTAAGCTCAGCAATGAACAAACACTATGTTGATCAAGATGAAGAGATACATGTTTATGTTTTCTTAGACATAAGAGGCTAGGCGTGGATGGAACCCTAAAAGTCATGTAAAATAATCACATCATTTTATATGTGAAGAAATATGAAGATACAAAGTAGTAAAATGATATATGTAAGATAACACAAAGAACAAAGTAAGGCATGCTAATTGATGTTACAACACTTAGATCTCTAGGTGGTATAAACACTGTACTTGACTGCTAATCTACAGCTTGGATATTCGAACCCATTCAGTGGCACCACAGAAGAAAAGGTCTAGTGATCGCCTTCCCTTAATGTTACAACCAAGAAAACTCTATGGAGTACTTCTACTCCATACGTGGGATTGTCATGAGTTGGAATTGACTTGATGGCAACTAACAATAACAAAACATTGATTTACTTAAAAAAAAAGTTGGTATCTAATTCAAGATTTAAAACTTAGGTTGATCTTGTGTGTTTTCAGATAAGACTTTGTAACAATCTTTGTATAATTATCTTTGCATCTTTTGTAAATTCCCTGACAATTGACATTTTATGTCCTGCATTTCTTCTACCAAACCTCCCATTTTTATATATCTTGGTGATTCAGCATAGTGGTTCAGCACAGGGCCTTAGCATAGATGAAAGTCTGTAACTATTTGTAAGATTAAATTGGATATATCCCTGTAAAGATATCCTCATGTAGCCTGGCGCTCTGTCCTTTGCCAAATTTATTTATAGAGCTAAGTCTAACCACTTGCCAACCGTGAATAGAAAGAACTAAACAGAAAAATATAAACTAGGCCCCACAACAAAAGCTAATTTAAATGCACCATAATTGCATCTTATATTTTTATCATGGTTCTAAATGAGTGCATGGAAATAATGTTTTTGTTATTATGTGCTGTCGAGTTGGTCCCGACTCATAGAGACCCCTCTTTGGGTTTCCAGGGCAGTATCACTATGGAAATAGATTGTCCCATCTTCCTTTCGAGGAGTGGCTGGTGGGTTTGAACTGTCAGCCTTCTGGTTAGCAGTCAAGTGCCTTAGGCACTACGCTACCAGAGCTCCCCATGGAAATAATGCACTGAACTAAATTTTTAGTTCTGTCCTATATCAATGAACCTGAGGCCTAGTAGGTTGCCTCCTATTCTAATTAACTGATATGTCAATCAGCAAACTTTCATTGAGAACTTACTAAGCCCCTAGCTAGGTGTTATGAGATTCAAACGGTGAATAAGACAGATACGTTTCTGTAAGTATACATAAAACAAAAATAAAACTCAAATTTATATTGTAAAAAGGTACAGTTACATTATGAAGCATGTTGAAATGGATGAGGTTCATTTGATCTGGAAATATCAAGGTGGCCCTTATTGAGCAGACAATATATGAACTATTTTGTTGGCTAATAGGATTTGAAATTTTGAGAATAGAAGTGGGCATTAGAGGTAAGATCATAGAAGTAGCAAGAAAATAGGAAAATGCCATTATTGGGTATTTCTCTCACTTTTTGTCTTTATTTGTTTATTTTTAATTCAGTAATAGATTTATTTAAAACAAAACAAAGCAAAACAAAACAAAACGGCAACTCCTTGGAAGGAAAACTGGGCCATCTACTTCAGTAGAGATACTGCCTCAGAAACCCAAGGAGGGGTCTCTATGAGTTAGAATCGACTCAACGGCAGTGAGTTTGGCTTTTTGTTTGATTAATAGATTTATATTTGTTTGCTATAAGTCATGCAAATAGCATTGGATTTATTATCAGTGGCTAAGCAAAAGGAAACAATAGGCTTAAAATTAATTGTTAAGCTATCTCTCTGTCTTCTTCATTTTCTCTTCCGTGGGTTTCCATGGAGACAGTTCTAGAAAGGGCCCTGTTATTCAGTAACATGTGGAAGCTGATTCAATTACCCTGTGAGATCAGGGGTTAGCTTCAAGACCTGTGAAAATGTTGCAAGTGAAACAACACTGGCTAAATAATTTTCAAAGTTCATTAAGTATGATTCAGGCTATTGTCTTCCACCCATAATTCTACTCACAACCCTCATAGTCTCAGATCCTTGATTCACAACTAGATACATGCATCAAAGTAATATTTCTCTTTTACCCTATGGGGAGCAACAATTTCAGGTAATTTCCAATATACTAAGAGGATTTGTAGTGGGTAAACTATTTATCATAAATCAAAGATGTGCAAAATACAACTTCCCTTATTTTATACAACTAAGCTTTTAATTTTGAGCTTCCAGTTCTTCCAAATAGTGGAAAATTATCTAGTCATACTCAGGTAAAACCAATCAGTTTTGAGCTTTCTGCTCTCATCTTCCATCTCTCAGGAATTGATTCTAAACTCTGGGACTTCAGGTAGTCCTGTACTTTTAACATGCTCTAGTTACATCTATTTAATATTATGTAAATTTGCCTTTATATTTGTTTGTTTGTTTGTTTATAAGAGCTTGTTTTACATTCAATGTTACAAATACAGTTAGATTTGCTCCCCATTTATCATGTCCAACGCAAACCCAGTCTCCTCCCCTCCCTACCCTGTAACCCTCCCTGTGTCCCTTATATTTATGCACTCCTGTTTGTCCTGCATTTCCTCTATTTGAATGTTGGTCCTCTGATGTCCCATAGTCTATTGTTCTAAGGGATGTATTACCATAGAGTATGTGGATGCGTCATCCTGGGTTGAGTGGTCTGTGTGTACATCTTGTTAACTATTGGGCTGAGAGCCCACCCCTGGGGGTACGTTTTATTCCAGGTGCAGAATGCATTCCAGGGCCATAGAATTGGGGGTCTCAGCATATTTCATCTGGCCAGGAATTCTGGTCATTATTGAGTTTTTGGATTTTGTTCCACATTTTTTCTTCAACTCTATGCAGGATCTCCAGATTTGATCCTTTCCTGAGTGGTTGGCATTGGTAGCCAGGCACCATCTAGTTCTTCTGGTCTCGAGGGCCATAGTGTCCTAGGGCTGATTGCTTCCAAATACCCTTGTTTTCTCAGTTTTGTTTTGTTTCTTTGTTTTGCTTTGCATTCTTATTCGCTTCTGATGCTAGGAGACCATTAGCTGTATCTTAAATGGCACTTAAAGCTTTTAAGACCCTAGTCACTACTCACCAATGTGGGATGAAGATCAAGGGTTCTATGTATTTTATTGTGCCAATTGAGTCTGGTGTCTCCCAGTACTATGGTCCTGACATGGTAGATCTATTGGATCTCTCTCCCATAGTGTCTGGTTTTCTGTGAGGGATTACTCTGTGTCTGTCTTCTATTGTTTCTGTAAGTATTGCAGGTATTTTGTATCACTGGTGTCTGTGTAAGATTAGCCTCAGCTGAATCTATCCTTGGTCTGGAGTATACTCCTGTTCACTGACCCCCATCTGATCGTCTCAGGTGTTTATGTGTTTATCTGTAGCCTGGTGTTTGGTGTTAATGGTAATGCAGTATTGTGGACACATTGGTTGGTATTAGCATCTGTCATCTATCTCTTATGGGCACAAACCAGTGTCCTCCCATTTCCTAATGTTATGATGGTGGTCACAGATCCTTTCCATATATCCCTCCCCTTACGCACATGAGCACGTGGGCCCCAATTAGCCTGAAATTAATCTCTCGCCTTTCCTTCCCATCCCGGTAACCTACAAAGTGAGTTCCCTTTCCCAAGCTAATCCTTCTGTCTTTTTACAATAATAGGCTCATACAGTACTTGTCTGTCTATGATTGACTTCTTTCACTCAGCGTAATGTCCTCCAGCTTCATCCAAGTTGTGAGATGATTTGTGTATCCCTCATTTTTCTTTAATGTCACCTAGTAATCCATTGTGTGCATGTACCATAATTTGGTTAGCCACTCATCTGTTGATGAGCATTTAGGTTGTTTCCATCTCTTTGCTATAATGAATTGTGCTGCGATGAACATAGGTGTACATATGGTCTGTTCATGAGCTATCTCTCACCTCTTTAGGATATATTCTTAGTAATAGAATTGCTGGGTCAGCTCTGGTAGCATAGTGCCTAAGGCACTTGACTGCTAACCAGAAGGCTGGCGGTTCAAACCCACCAGCCACTCCTCGGAAGGAAGGTTGGGCAATCCTACTTCCGTAGTGATACTGCCTTGGAAACGCAAGGAGGGGTCGCTATGAGTCGGGGCTGACTCGACAGCAAATAACAACAACAACAACAATGGTATTTCTATTTTCAGTTTTTAAGGAAATGCCATACCGTTTGTCACAATGGTTGTACCATTTTACCATCCCATCAGCAGTGTGCACAAGAGTTCCAATCTCTCCACAGCCTCACCAACATTTGTTATTTTCTGACCTGTTGAACTTTGCTATGATTGCTGGGGTGCAATGATATCTCATTTCTGTTTTGATCCAGATTCCAACAATTTTTTTTAAGGAAAAACCAATTACTAATTTCATATGGAAGGGAAAGAGACCTTGGATAAGCAGAGCACTTCTCAAGAAGAAGAACAAAGTGGGAGGTCTCACACTCCCAGATCTTAAGAACTAATATACAGCCACAGTAGTCAAAACAGCATGGTTTTGGTACAATGATAGACAGATAGACCAATGGAATAGAATCAAAAGTCCAGATATAGACCCATCCATCTATGGACAAGTGATCTTTGACAAAGGTCCAAAACCCATTAAATGGGGAAGAGACAGGCTCTTTAACAAATGGTACTGGCAAAACTGGATATCCACCTTCAGAAAAAATGAAACAAGACCCATACCTTCCCCCCTCCACAAAAACAAACTCAAGCTGGATCAAAGACTTAAATGTAAAACCAAAACTATAAAATTCATCAAAGATAAAAAGGGGCAAATCTGGGATCCCTAATTTATGGCATAAATAGTCTATCAAGCATAACCCAGAATATGCAGGAGGTAGAAGAGAAGCTAGATGACTGGAACCTTTTAAAAATTAAATTCTTATGCTCATCAAAAGATTTCATCAAAAGGGTAAAAAGAGAACCTACAGATTGGGAGAAAATACTTGCTTATGACATATCTGATAAAGGACTTATCTCTAAAATCTGTAGAAGACTTCAACACCTCAACACCAAAAAGACAAATAACCCAATTCACAAATGGGGCAAAAGACTTGGACAGACACTTCACCAAAGAAGGTATATAGGCAGCCAACAAAGTCACGAGAAATTGCTCGAGGTCATTGCCTTCAATCTGAAACAATTGAAATAACTCCTACTTGCAACAAATTCTCCATCAGAACCTCCTTCACTTATTGCTCATGCAACTTTTAAATCATGGAAAAAGCTTCAATTCTTTTCTTGCACTAACCTAAAATCAAACCCTGTCACTGAGTCAATTCTAACTCATAGCTATTCCATAGGACAGAGTAGAACTGCCCCCTTAAGTTTTCCAAGGCTGTAGATTTTCACAGAAGCAGACTGCTTTGTAATTCTCCCACAGAGCAGCTGGTGGGTTCAAACCAACAGCCTTTTGGTTAACAGACAAATTCTTTTACCACTCTGTCACCAGAGCAGCTTTTTCTTGCACTAAAGTAAGGCTAAATAAGAACTGTATACACCTATTTACCTACAAATTTGACCTAAAGACTCACTTAAGAACTTATCTCATTCATAACTCAGAAACTGCCTGTATTTAATTTACATCAGAACCGAACTTACAGTGGAGTTGACAGACAGCACCCCCTCGTACATAGAGTACTACTTGTATAGAGCTGGTGGAGAGAAATGTCTATTTCTCCACTTCAGTGCTCCTTCCTCTGACCTTCTCTCATATGCACAATGTCCTGTGATATCGTTTAGTTAGGTAGATCTATCTCCACATTCTAGATTTACCTATCCCTGCTCTGGTTTTCAAGGTGTTCTGGTGGTGCAGTGGTTAAGACATTCAGCTGCTAGCCAAAAGTTTGGCTGTTTGAACCCACCAGCTGCTCCATGAGAGAAAGATGAGGTAGCATATTTTCGTAAAGATTTACAGCCTTGGAAACATTATGGGGAAGTTGTACTCTGCCCTATGGGTCACTATGAGTTGGAATCACCTCCATGGGAGTGGGTTAGGTTTTGGTTTGGTCATAGTCTCCAGATTGGCATTCAGCAGAGGGTAAAGTAAGGCATTTCAAGGTGGAGAAGTAGATGTCCCCCCACTCTGGCCAGTACTACAGAATTATATAAATTCTAGAGCTTAGAGTCAATTTTGGGGTTGTGACTATCTGAAATTGACAGGGTTTACCTGATCCATCATGATCTTTGTCCTTATCTACTGTCCTCTCACTTCATCCCATTCTCCCACAACATCCCCAGTGAAGAGGCTTTTACCTAATCCGTAGAAATAAAGAAAATCACCCAACTGATACTTTCTTTAAAACTTAAAAAAAAAAAAAAAAAAAAAAATCCACAACTTTCCTGTCTTTCATCTGGTCATATTTTTAAACTAAAAGTCCAGAATTTTGATGTGTGTGTTCTAACCCACATCTTGAGTCCCTTCATCATCCTTTGTAATGGAAAGTCTCATAACTTCCAAGAAATAGGGAAGGTTGGGTGCCACGTCAGGCAAAACCGCACAGGTCACCAAATGAAGCAACATGAAAGGATTAATAGTTTTCTTTTTTATTTAAGGAACGGGGCCAGGCAGGCACCCTGCATGTTCTGCGAGAGTGACCCCTGATGCCTTTGTTCTACTTTATTTATATGTTTGTACATGATTACCTCATTAGTCTTGGAATCCATACAATCAGCTTATTCTCTACAAAGTTAGAGTTTTACTCCTCTCTGTGTGCAAGGATAACAGGTGGTCATTAAAACAATCACAGAAGTCTCCTCAGGAATAAGGAGTGTAAAATGATAAATCTTTACTCGGGCACAGTGACCCAAAGTATGAGACATTCCAATAAAATAAAAGCATGGACTACTGCAATAACATCTATTTTTAATACTTGATGTTTTGCCAAGTAAGCATTTAACAGTGAGAGAGAGCTTGCCATCCCTTAAAGCAAACATTCACCCACAAGAGAGGCCTTACCATCTCTTAAGTGTAATTAGAACATGTGCCTTGCAATCATGTTCTTTTGGGGATCTTTTTCTTGGTCTGCAACAGTTGAGGTTCAAATGAATTTTTAAAAATTCCATTGTTTTCTAGTTAATCAGCAGGATAAAGAGCTTAGAAAATTTCAGCCTAGTTCTGAAATGAACTTTCATTTTCTTCTCACAAGTGAATTACATTGTGAGTGAACATATAATCCAACTGTATTTATTTTCATTAGGAAGATATCAAAGGGTTTGAAAATAATATAAGTTTCAATAATTCTTAGTAAGGAAGACTGAATGTGTAATTAGGTAATGACACCCAAACCTAAAGTAATTATTCATTACAAATATGTTTTTGTTGTTACGTGCCATCGAGTTGACCCGACTCATAGCGACCCCTTCTTGGGTTGCCGAGGCAGTATCACTACAGAAGTAGATCGCCCAACCTTCCTTCCGAGGAGTGGCTGGTGGATTTGAACGACCAGCTTTCTGGTTAGCAGAAGGCATTATGCTACCAGATTCATTACAATATATATACTGTCATTTAAGCCTTTCTTTTCTTGCATATTTGCTTTTTCCACGTACTGTGGGTGTATTCTCCTTCTTTTTATCATTATCTTATGGAAATCTTTCAGTTTATTTTTTAAAATGTTCAGTTCCCCACTCCTTAAACCTAGATATGATAATGTGGTTGTTTTGACCACTGGAATGTGAGCAGAAATTATGCATGTTATTTCTGAGCAGAGGCCTTAGAGTTAATGTACAACTCACTATACTCCAATATTGCAGCCCTCTGCCATGGTGACCATGGCAACACATTCTGAGATGGAGACCCCATCAGTCTGGTATCAAATTGACTAAAATGAGTAGAACCCTCTCCACTCTGCTCATCAGCACTGAACATGAATTTTAGTAGAGAAAAAGAACTTGTGGATGAAGACACTGAAATTTTGAGTTGTGTGTTATCATAATATAGCATAACCCATCTTGATTCATATGTAACTCATAATAGATTTTTAAAAAAATAAATATTCAGCAGTATTTATAAATACATTTTTTTTAATAATAAAAAAAATTAAGCCTCATGAAAAGTCACATGTTCAGCCAAAAGAAACACAATTTTGATACTCTCAGTTTAGTCAGTGTTTATAAGATTGAGAATCTACATTTGCTTTGAGAGTTTTAAAATTTTTTGTTTTCATTTTGATGATAACTTAAGAAATAAAATAGTTATTTGATAAATTATGTAGATGGTGACTTTCTAATTGAAAATACTTCTTAATTTTAATAGCTACATTTGTATTTATATTTGCAGTTCTAATCATACTAATCAAACTTGGTCTTGTCAAGTGGTGTCATGTTATGATATGTGTTGAAAGTTTTCTAAGTAATCAAACACATTGGTAGAAAAACTGAGTTTTTAGAGTTCTGGTGGCATAGTGCCTAAATCATTTGACTGCTAACCAGAAGGCTGTTGATTCAAACCCACCTGCCACTCCTTGGAAGGAAGATTAAAATCTACTTCCATAGAGATGTTGTTATTGTTATTAGGTGCCATCCAGTTGTCTCCGACTCATAGAGACCCTATGCACAGCAGAACGAAACACCGCCCAGTCCTGAGCCAGCTCCATGATTCTTGCTATACTCGATCCCATCGCCACTGCCACCATGTCAATCCATCTCATTGAGGGCCTTCCCCTCTTTCATCGACCCTTCACCTTACCAAGCATGACATCCTTCTCCAGGGAATGGTCACTTCTGACAATATGACCAAAGTATGTGAGATGAAATCTGGCCATTCTCGCCTACAAGGAGCATTCTGGCTGCACTTCCTCCAGGACAGACCTGTTAGTTCTTTTAGCAGTCTATGGTACTTTCAGCATTCTTCACCAACATCACAGCTCAAACACATCAACTCTTCTTCCATCCTCCTTATTCATTGTCCAGCTCTCACACGCACATGAGATGATTGAAAATACCATGGCTTAGTCCAGGAGCAACTTAGTCCTCAAGGAGACATCTTTGCTCTTCAGCACTTGAAAGGGGTCCTTTGCAGCTGATTTTCCCAGTGTTATATGTTGTCTGATGTCCTGACTGCTCCGTCCATTGGTGTGGGTTGTAGAACCAAGTGATGTGAAGTCTTTGACATTTTTAATCTTTTCTCTATTTATCATGCTGCTGCTTATAGGTTCAGTTGTGAGGATTTTTGTTTTCTTTTAATTGAGATGTAATCCATTCTGCAGACTGTATTCTTCAATTTTCATCAGCATGTACTTCAAGTCACCCTCACTTTCAGCAAGGAAAGTTGTGTTGTCAGCATATCGCAAGTTGTTAATGATTCTTCCTCCAATCCTGATGCCACATTCTTCTTCATATAGTCCAGGCTCTCGGATTATTTGCTCAGCATACAGATTGAATAAGTACGATGAAAGGATACAATCCTGATTCACTCTCATCCTAATTTTAAACCATGCAGTGTTCCCTTTTTCTGTTCAAACAACAGCCTCCTGGTCTATGCACAGATTCCTCATGAGTACAGTGAAGTGTTCTGGAATTTCCATTCTTCTCAATGTTATCCACAATTTATTATGATCCAACAATCAAATGCTTTAGCATAGTCAATAAAACACAAGTAAACCTCTTCCTGGTATTCTTTGCTTTCAGCCAAGATCCATCTAATATCAGCAATGATATCCTTCATTCCATATTCTCTTCTGAAACCAGCTTGAATTTCTGGAAGTTCTCTGTCAATATACTGCTGCAACCGTTTTTGAATTATCTTCAGTAAGATTTTACTTGCATGCAATATTAATGATATTGTTTGATGATTTTCACATTCTGTGGGATCACCTTTCATTGGAATGGGTACAAATATGGATCTCTTCTAGTCAGTTGGCCAAGTAGCTGTCTTCCAAATCTCTTGGCATAACTGAGTGAGTGCCTCCAGTGGGGCATCCATTTGTTGAAACATCTCAAAGGATAATCCATCAATTCCTGGAGCCTTGTTCTTTGCCAATTTTTTCAGTGGAACTTTGACTTCTTCCTTCAATATCATTGGTTCTTGAACATATGCCACCTCCTGAAATGGATGAAGATTGACTGGTTCTTTTTGGTACAGTGACTCTTTATATTCCTTCCCTCTTCTTTTGATGCTTCCTGCATCATTCAATATTTTGCCCATGGAATCTTTCAATATTGCAACTCGAGGCTTAGATTATTTCCTCAGTACTTTCAGCTTGAGAACTGCTGAGTGTGTTCTTCCTTTTTGGTTTTCTAACTCCAAGTCTTTGCGCATTTCATTATAGTAATTCTCTTTGTCTGCTCAAGCTGCTATTTGAAATCTGTTCAGCTCTTTTATCTCATCATTTCATCCATTTTCTTTAGCTACTCTTCACTCAAGGGCAAGTTTCAGAGTCCCTTCTTACATCCATTTTGGTCTTTTCTTTCTTTCTGTCTTTTTATTTTATTTTTTATTTTAAGAACTTGTTTTACATTCAAAGTTACATATATATTTAGTTTCACCCCCCAATTACTATGTCCAACCCTAACCCAGTCTCCTCCCCTCCCTACCCAGTAAACTTCCCCCAATTATTTGCCACTCATATTTATACAATCCTTTTTGTCCTGCATTTCGTCGATTTGAATGCTGGTCCTCTGGTGCTCCGTGGTCTATTGCTCTAAGCAATGTATTGCCATAGAGTATGTGGGTGCATCAACCTGGGTTGAGTGGTCTGAGTGTACATCTTGTTAACTATTGGGCTGAGAACCCACCTCTATGGGTGTGTTTTATTTCAGGCACAGAATGCATTCCAGGGCCATAGTACTGGGGGTCTCATCAGATTTCATCTGACCAGTAATTCTGGTCATTATTTTTTGGATTTGGAGTTTTTGGATTTTGTTCCACATTTTTTCTCCAACTCTATCCAAGATCTCCAGATTTGCTCCTTTCCTGAGTGGTTGGCATTGGTAGCCAGGCACCATCTAGTTCTGGTCTCAAGGGCCATAGTGTCCTTGGGCTGATTTCTTCCAAATACCCTTGTTTTCCGTGCATTCTTCTTCACTTCCAATGCTAGGAGACCATAAGCTGCATCTTAAATTGCCCTTAAAAGCTTTTAAGACCCCAGTCACTACTCACCAATGTGGGATGAAGAGCAAGGCTTTTATGTATTTTGTTGTGCCAGTTGAATCTGGTGTCCCCCAGTACTATGGTCCTAACGCAGTAGATCTATTGGATCTCTCTCCCATAGTGTCTGGTTGTCTGTGAGAGATTACTCTGTGTCTGTCTTCTATTGTTTCTGTAAGGATTGCAGGTATTATCACTGGTGTCTGTGCAAGATTAGCCTCAGCTGAAGCTGTCCTTGGTCTGGGACATACTGACCCCCATCTGATGGTCTTAGGTGTTTATATGTTTATCTGTATGTAGCCTGGTGTTTGGTGTTAATGGTAATGCAGCATTGTGGACACATTGGTTGGTATTAGCATCTGTTGTCTATCTCTTACGTACACAATTCTGTGTCCTCCCTTTTCCTAATGTTATGATGGTGATCACAGATCCTTCCCACATATCCCTCCCCCTACCTGCGTCAGCGTGTGGGCCCCAACTAGCCTGAAATTAATCCCTCATCTTCCCTCCCCATCCCAGTAACCTAAAAAGTGAGTTCCCTTTCCCAAGAAAATCCTTCTTTGTCTTTTTACAGTAATGGGCTCATATAGTACCTGTCTTTCTGCAATTGACTTCTTTCACTCAGCATAATGTCCTCCAGGTTGATCCACATTGTGAGAGAATTCACATATCCTTCACTGTTCTTTAATGTAGCATAATATTCCATTGTGTGCATGTACCGTAATTTGGTTAGCCACTCATCCATTGATGGACATTTAGGTTGTTTCCATCTCTTTGTTTTAGTGAATTGTGCTGCGATGAACATAGGTGTATATATGTCTGTTCATGTGCTATCTCTCACCTCTTTAGGATATATTTCTAGTAATGGAATTGCTGGATCAAATGGTACATCTATTTTCAGTTTTTTAAGGAAACGCCATACTGTTTGCCACAATGGTTGTATCATTTTACCATCCCACCAGCAGTGCACAAGAGTTCCAATCTCTCCCCAACCTCACCAGCATCTGTTATTTCTGATTTGTTGAACTTTGCCATTATTGCTGGGGTGAGATGATATCTCATCGTTGTTTTAATTTGTATCTTTCTAATGATTAATGATCGTGAGCAATTTCTTATGTGTGTGTTGGCTGACTGTATATCTTCTTTGGTGAAGTGTCTGTTCAAGTGTTTTGCCCATTTGTAAATTGGGTTATTTGTCTTTTTGGTGTTGAGGTGTTGAACTCTTCTATAGATTTTGGAGATAAGTCCTTTATCAGATATGTCATGTTGTTGTTGTTGTTGTGCCATCAAGTCAGACCCGACTCATAGCGACCCCTCCTTGGGTTTCTGAGGCAGTATCACTATGGAAGTAGATTGCCCCATCTTCCTTCCAAGGAGTGGCTGGAGGGTTTGAACCGCCAGCCTTCTGGTTAGCAGTCAAGTGCCTTAGGCACTATGCTACCAGAGCTCCTCTGATATGTCATAGGTAAACATTTTATCCCTATCTGTACGTTCTCTTTTTACGCTTTTGATGAAGTCTTTCGAGGTGCATAAGAATTTAATATTTAAAAGGTTCCAACCATCTAGCTTCTCTTTTACCTTCTGCACATTCTGGATTATGCTTGATAGTCTATTTATGCCATAAATTAGGGCTCCCAGATTTGCCTCTTTTTTATCTTTGATGAATTTTATAGTTTTGGGTTTTACATTTAAGTCTTTGATCCAGCTTGAGTTTGTTTTTGTGAAGGGAGTGAGGTATGGGTCTTGTTTCATTTTTTCTGAAGGTGGATATCCAGTTTTGCCAGTACCATTTGTTAAAGAGGCTGTCTCTTCCCCATTTAATGGGTTTTGGACCTTTGTCAAAGATCACTTGTCCATAGATGGATAGGTCTATATCCGGACTTTCAATTCTATTCCATTCATCTATCTGTCTATCATTGTACCAATATCACTCTGTTTTGACTACTGCAGCTGTGTAGTACTTCTTAAGATCTGGGAGTGTGAGACCTCCCACTTTGTTCTTATTCTTGAGAAGTGTTCTGCTTATCTGAGGTTTCTTTCCCTTCCATATGAAATTAGTAATTGATTTTTCCATGTCCTTAAAAAATTTTGTTGGAATCTGGATTGGGATTGCGGTAAATGTGTAGATTGCTTTAGGTAGGATTGACATTTTCACAATATTCAGTCTACCTATCCATGAACAAGGTAGGTTCGTCCGTTTATGTAGTGCCCTTGTAGTCTCTTATAGCAGTGTATTTTCTGTCTCTGTTGAGGTTTATTCCTAGATATTTTATCTTCTTAGTACCTATTTTAAATGGCATTGTTTCCCTTATTTCTTTATCAGAGGACTCTGTTGGTGTAGAGAAATCCAACCAATTTTTTGTATGTTCACGTTGTATCCTACCACTTTGCCACTTTGCTGAATGTCTCTATTCTAGTTTTTTTTTTTTTAATTGAGTCCCTTGGGTTTTCTATGTACAGGATCATATCATTGACAAATAAAGATAGTGTTAGCTCCTTTTCGCCAATTTGTATGCCTTTTATTTCTCTTTCTTGCCTTATTGCCCTAGCCAGGACTTCTAATACAATGTTAAATAGAAGTGGTGATAAGGCATTCCTGTCTGGTTCCTGTTCATAAGGGGAATGCCTTGAGTCTTTCTCCATTAATAATGATATTGGGTATTGACTTTGCATATATACCTTTTATTATGTTGAGGAATTTTCCTTTTATGCCTATTTTGCTGAGAGATCTGAACAGGAATGGATTTGAGATTTTATCAAAAGCTTTTTCCACATCGATTGATATAATCATATGGTTCTTTTCTTTCTTTCTTTTTTTTTTTTTATGTGGTGGATTACATTGATTGTTTTTCTGATGTTGAACCACCCTCATAAACCTGGTATGAATCCCACTTGTTCTGGGTGTATTAATTTTTTGATATGTTGTTGTATTCTGTTGGCTAGGATTTTGTTAAAGATTTTTGCATCTATGTTTATGAGGAATATTGGTCTGTAGTTTTCCTTTCTAGTGTTGTCTTTTCCTGGTTTTGGTGTTAGTGTTATGTTCGCTTCATAAAATGAGTTTGGGAGTATTCCATCCTTTTCTATGTTCTGGAATAGCTTGAGTAGCATAGGTGCCAACTCTTCTCTGAATATTTGATATAATTCTCCTGTGAAGCCATCAGGGCCAGGACTTTTCAGGACTTTTCTTTGTGGGAAGTTTTCTTTATGACCTGTTCAATTTCTTCTTTTGTTATAGGTCTATTCAAGTATTCTACTGCGTGGGATAGTTTAGGTAGGTCTGTGATTCTAGAAACTTGTCCATCTCTTCTACGTTCTCAAATCTGTTGGAGTACAGTTTTTCATATTCTGTCAGTATCTTTTTTTATTTCAGTTGGTTCTGTTGTGATGACACCATTTTTGTTTACAATTCTTGTGATTTGGATCTTCTCTTTTTTTCTCTTTTGTTAGATCTGCCAATGGTTTATCGATTTTATTAATCTTTTCAAAGAACCAGCTTTTTGTTTTGTTGATTTCCTCTTTTTGTTTGTTTGTTTTCTGTTTCATTTATTTCTTCTCTGATCTTTATTATTTCCTTACTTCTAGATACTGTAGGATTCTTTTGTTCTATTTCTAGTTGTTGGAGTTGGTGAGTTAATGTTGATTTTGTTTCTTTCCTCTTTTGTGATGTATGCACTTATTGCTATAAACTGTCCTCTGAGTACTGCTTTCACTGTGTCCCATAGGCTTTGGTATGATGTATCTTCATTCTCATTTGTTTCTAGGAATTTTTTTATTTCAGATTTTATTTGTTCTATTACCCAGTAGTTTTTGAGCAGTGAATGTTCAGCTTCCACATGTTTGATGTTTTTTCCTTGATCTTCCTAGTACTAATTTCTAATTTTATAGCATTGTGGTCCTAGAAGACACTTTGTAGTATTTCAATGTTTTTGAATTTATTGAGGCTTGTTTTATGTCCTAAAATATGGTCTATTCTGGAGAAGGATCCATGTGCACTGTAGAAAAATGTGAATTGTGCTTTTATTGGGCGAAATGTTCTGTATATGTTTATGAGTTTGAGTTGATTGATTGTATTGTTGAGTTCTTCTGTATCTTTGTTGAGTTTTTTCTAGTTGATCTGTCCCTCTTTGAAAGTGATGTGTTAAGTCTCCTACTACCATTGTAGAGTTGTCTATTGTCCCTTTACATTCAATCAATATTTGCTTCACATATTTTGGAGCACTTTCATTAGGTGCATAAATATTTATTATTGTAATGTCTTCTTTGTCAATTGACCCTTTCAGCATCATATAATGTCCTTCTTTGTCTCTTATGATATGTTTTTCACCTTATTGTCTATTTTATCAGAAATTTATATTGCCACCCCTGCTCTTTTTTGGTTACCATTGGCTGGATATATTTTTTTCCATCCTTTAAAACATAATTTGTTTTTATCTTTGTGGTTAAGGTGGGTCTCTTGTAGGCAGCATATTGATGAGTCTTCTTTTCTTATCCAGTCTGCCACTCTCTTTCTCTTGATTGGTGCATTTAGTACATTCACATTGAGTGTAAGTAGTGATAGGTATGAATTGATTGCTGTTATTCTGTTGTGTTTTTTTGTCATGTTGTTAGTGTTTCCTTGATCCATATACTTTTCTGTGCTGAGTTCGGTTTGTTGCTTTCTCTCTTTTTTTTCTTTATTGTTGGTTTTGTGCTAATTAAACCTACATGTTTTCCTTCCTTCTTGATTTCCTTAGGGAGATTGTTGATTTTCTCTGTGGTTACCTTGGAGTACATTCTTGTCTCTACATTTTTAAAACAGTGCATTCTGTGAAGACATTGTCCTGGTTTCTTCTCCATTTGGAAGTTTGTATCTAGAAATTTTATTCCCTCTAACAGATTAGTTGCTGTTGTCATATGCCAATTGACCTCCTCGGTTTTTAGTGTACAATATTTTATGGTCTTATTTTGAGTTTCTATTCCTGATTTGGTTTTTGTGTTGATGCCATGTTGATCTTTGTTGTCAGTTCTGTATTGGAAAGACTTCCTTAAGCATTTCTTGTAGGGTTGGTCTGGTTTTTCCAAAATCGCTTAATTTCTGTTTGTCTGGAATCCCTTGATTCCATGCTCATATTTGATGGATAATTTGGCTGGATATAGGATTCTTGGTTGGAAGTTCTTTTCCTTCAGCATTTTATATATGCTGTCCCATTGTCTTCTTGCCTACATGGTTTCTGCTGAGTAATCGGAGCTCAGCCTAACTGTTTGATTATTATAAGTAATTCTTTTGTCCCAGGCAGCTTTCAAAATTTTTTCTTTGTCTTTGGTTTTGGAGAGTTTGATTATAATATGCCTTGGTGTTTTTCTCTTGGGATCTGTCTTCTGTGGGGTTCTATGAGCTTCTTGGACAAATATCTTTTCTTCCTTCATCATACGGGGGAAGTTTTATGTTAGGTCTTCCACAATTTTTTCCTTTTTTTTTTTTTTTTGTCTCTTCTTGTTCTGGAATTCCAATGAGTCTTATGTTGTTCCTTTTCATGTCATCCCATATAATCCTTAGGTTCTCTTCATTTCTCTTAAATCCTAGTCCTGATTTTTCTTCATACGGGATGGTGTTTAGGAATTTGTCTTCTAGTTGGGATATGCATTCTTCAGACAGTTCTATCCTATCTTTTGTTCTCCTACTTGTTGTTGTTGTTGTTATGTGCCATCGAGTCGGCCCCGACTCATAGCGACCCCTCCTTGGGTTTCCGAGGCAGTATCATTACAGAAGTAGGATTGCCCAACCTTCCTTCTGAGGAGTGGCTGGTGGGTTTGAACCGCCAGCCTTCTGGTTAGCAGTCAAGTGCTTTAGATACTATGCTATCAGAGCTCCTACTATATTGTGTAACTCTTGAATTTTGGTATTCATCTTCTAGATTTCTAACTCCTGTTTTTGTATGCGTTCTGGTTGTGCATTAATCTTGTAATTTTGTTCTTAAATGATTTTCTTGAGTTATTCCAGGGAACTGTCTGTGTCCTCCTTGCTTCTGTTTGGGGTTTCTTTAAGCTCTTGTAAAGTTCTATAAACATATCTTCTAAATTCCTTCCCAGATAATTCTATTGCCTCTTCTTACTCCATGTTTAATGAGACCTTTGTTTGTGGTTTTGCTTCTAATGCCTTGTCCTGTTTTTTTGTTTGATTTGAGGTTGCCTGCTGTTTCCTAGACATTTTGAGGGTGTCTTTAACTGTTGGTTATGTATTGATTTGTTTTGTCTTGATTTTATGATTTAATATTTTGAAAAGGTGAGCCTGGTGTATTTTATTTTTTTAGTTATTAATTCAGGTATGCTGGATTGCTCTGCAGTTACTTTGTGTGTGTGTGTGTGTGTGTGTGTGTGTGTGTGATGGAATCACTGTGTGGACTGTGGATATGAGTTTCTGTTTGTCATAAAGAGGGTTTAGAATTCAAACTGGGAGGTTTTATGGTGGCTAAATGTGGTTTCTTCTATCAGATGAGTGAGTGAGTGAGGTTGTTGGTGGAGAAGGTGAGAGCAGAAGAAAGGAAGGAGGAAAGCTCCCCACTGCTGGGGCAGTTTCTAGGGCTTTGAGTGAGCTGTTAATGATGAAGTTGTACTGTTATTCACAGGCCTACAGCTCAAGTTCAGCAAAGACTCCAGTTGTTACAGGGTTGCTACTTTCTGCCAGGCTCAGACACATGCAAAAACCCCACTCCTGAGGCCCCTCTGTGCCAAAAAGCTGATCCTAGACAACTACCTGGCTCCACGATCCACTGCGGGAGTTCCTTTCTGAGCCCGCTCATCCACAGCACTGCCCCAGATCATGATCCACATCGTGAGTTCCTCCCAGGGCCCATGGACCTGCATTGATGGCTCACACAATGATCCAGCATGGGAGTTCCTCTCTGGGCCTGACCATCCATGGCACCAAAAATCTGCTCAGTTTCATCAGTGCTGGAGTCAGGCCAGTGACTACTCACACTCAGTGGTCCCAAAATCATTGAAAAAGTCAATTGCAGGCCCCTCAGTGCCACAAAACTGACCCATGACCCATGCCTGTTCAGTGATCCACTGCAGTGGCATCTTCCTGGGCCCACCCTCTTGCAGCAACAAAGGACTCTCTGCTTGCATTTCAGCGACACTGGATGTTGCCTGCCTGTCCCTAGCTGACTAAAGTTACCAATAAAATCAGGTGCTAAAGGTAAATCCTTGTGATCACTGGTATGCTACTGTGGTCCTCTTTCTTGCCTTTTTAATGACCTCTTGGTTTCTACATGGATGATGCTCTTGATATCATCTCACAATTCTTCTGATTTTCAGTCATTGGTGTTCAATGCATTAAATCTATTATTTAGATGGTTTCTAAATTCAGGAAGGATATATTCAAGGTCATATTTTGGCTCTCATGGACTTTTTTTAATTGTCTTCAACTTCAACTTAGACTTCCATATGAGCAGTTGATGGTCTGTTCCACAATCAGCTCCTGGCCTTGTTTTGGCTAAAGATCTTGAGCTTCTCCATCTCTTCTTGCCACAGATGTAGTCAATCTGATTCCTGTGTACTCCATCTGGTGAAGTCCACATGTATAGCTACTGTTTGTGTGGTTGAAAAAAGGTATTTGCAATTAATAAATTGTTGGTCCTGCAAAATTCTATTATGTGATTTCCAGCATTATTTCTGTCACCAAGGCCAAATTTCCCAACAACCGGTGATTCTTCTTTGTTTCCAACTTTTGCATTCCAATAACCAGTGATAAGCCACACATCCTGATTGCATCTTCAGTCAATTTCAGACTGCAGAAGTTGATAAAAATCTTCAATATCCTCATCTTTGCTTTGGTGGTTGGTGCATAAATTTGAATAATAGTAGTATTAATGGGTCTTCATTGTAGGCATATGGATATTATCTTAACACTGACAGCATTGTACTTCAGGACAGATCTTGAAACATCCTTTGTGATGATGAATGCCATGCCATTCCTCTTCAATTTGTCATTCGTGGCATAGTGGATCATATGGTTGTCTGATTCAAAATGCCCAAAACCCATCCATTTCAGCTCACTAACGCCTAGGATATCAATCTTTATGTGTTCCATTTCATTTTTAACAACTTCCAATTTTCCTAGTCTCATGCTTCATACATTCCATGTTCTGATTAATAATGGATGTTTGCAGCTCTTTCTCCTCAATTTGAATTATGTCACATCAGCATATATGGATACTTTATCTCTATTATTAAGGTTGGTTCTACTCTGATGAGGCAGCTCTTTCCTAGTCCTATATTGAGTGCCTTCTGACCCAAGGGGCTCATCTTCCTGCACTATGTTAGATAATATTTCCAAGCTATTCATAAAGTTGCCCAATAATGTATAAGACAGTGTTTCTCTGCTATTCATAAGGTTTCCCCTGGCTAATTTTTGAGAAATACTGCCTCAGAAACCCAAGGAGGGGTTGCTATGAGTCGGAAACAACTCGATGACAGTGAGTTTAATATCAGGCTTTTCAAATTTAAAATAATCTATGTTAGAATGGCCAGTATTGATTTATGCTTAGATCTTATATACTTGTACACAGTAACATTGAAAACTTCATTGACATTAGTATTGTAGTAAATGTTCTGGTTACCTAGTACAGCTCTAACAGAAATACCACAATAGAATGGCTTTAACAAATAGGAGTTTATTCTCTCACAATTTTGGAGGTTAGAAGTCTGAGTTCCAGGTGCCAGGCTCTAGGGGCTGGGTGAAAATCCTTCAACTTTGTGCATCATCTCTGCCTCTTGCTCCTGGAGTACTGAACCTAAAGTCATCTCTTCACTTAGGCAGCTGCTAGCTGCTAGCTGCTGAGGCTGACAAACCCAAGACTGACAAGTGAAGAGGCACAATCCTGATATTACCAAACCACACAGCAGGTCATTAATTCCACTCTGTTAAAAGTCTCAGGATTGTCAGGACAATATGGCAGGCTGCTGAACAACGAGTCAGCTACATGCAGGTTTCAAGCATGCCATCAACTGGAGACTTTCCTCAAAGTTGCTTCTTATATGCTGGAAGCAGCCCACATCCCTAAAGCAGCTACTCAGTTGCTCCAATATATTCCACCATGGAGTTAATTACCAATCTCACCATGGGGAATAACTACATGAAGTTGGCGAGCCATTCAACCAGGCCCAGCCATATTGACATACAACCTAAACCACTACAACAAATATTAAAAAAAGAAATGTTATTAATTATTTATTGTTTTGTTTCCTTCACAAGGAAGTTTGATTAATTACATAGTAAATTTATAATTTGTAATTTGATTAATTTCATAGTAAACAAAAATATATTGGTAACTTCAAAAAAAATTTTAAAAATAAGATTCTTACAAAGATAAGAAATATGATTCAAATGACAGATAAATATGCATAGAATTAAATAACCAGGTTGAGACATGATACTTAAGAGACTCACAAATGTAAACATATTTTTATGAACAAACTTGGTGTTCATTATTTAGAAAAACAACATAACTTTTATATAAAGAAGAGAATTTCCTTGTTAGTTACCAGGGATGGGGGAGGAGGGAAAGGGAAGGAAAAATTCCTAGATAGGTTATCAAAAAAAAAGAAAATATATATACACACACACACACACACACACACACACATACATACATGGAAACCAAAGATGATTAGTGGTTACCAGGGGTATGAGACAGAGAGAGAAAGGGCTAATTTTGTTTGCAGGACATTGAGTTTGTGCTAATGGTGGTAGAATATTTTAGAAAAGGATAGCAATAATGGTGGCGCAACATGAAAAAGATCATCAATGTCCCTGAGCTGTAAATGTGGAAATTGTTACGTTGGTGAATGTCTTGTTGTATGTGTTTTCACCACAATAAAAGTAAAAGCAAAAATGAAAACAAACAAAATAAAATGCATTAGATTAAATTAAAGCTATTTATTAGAATTTTATTGGTATGATGGTTGTTTTATATTCTTCTTTGTTTTTGCTTTTAATTCTTTTTATTTTTTTGAGAAAAGTTAGAACTGAGAATTTACATCTGGCTTTATGTTTACAGATAAGGTAACATATAAGAAAAATTATATAAAAAAGCATGAATATTTTGCCTAATTCAAGATGAAATATGAAGAGTCTTGATCTGGAAATTGTACTCCTACATAACTAAAACAAAAATCAAACTCACTGCCATAGAGTCAATTCTGACTCATAGCAACCCCTTTTGGGTTTCTAAGGAAATACGTCTTTATGTAAGTAGATAGTTTAGTCTTCCTTCCTTGGAGGGGCTGCTGGGTTTGAACCACCAAACTTCTGGTTAGCAGTAGCTTTAGGCACTATACCACCAGAGCACCTTCTCCTACCTAATAGAGGTGAAAAAATATGTACACCCATATTCACGAAAGTTTATAGCAGCAGTACATAATAGCAAAAATTTTGAAATTACCCAAATGTTTATAATCTGATGAATGGTTAAGTAAAACGTAGTATATTCATATGTTGTCGTTTATGTGTGCCAACAAGTTGATTTGGACTCATAGCAACCCAATAGTTCAGAATAGAATTGCCCCATAGGGTTTCTTAGGCTGAAATCTTTACAGGACCAGATCACCAGGTCTTCTCTTGCTTGGAATGGCTGGTGGATTCAAACAGCTGCTTTGTCCATCACCAGCCAAGCACTTAACCATTGCATCACCAATTTTCATTATATCCATGTATTGGAATATTATGAGAAAACCAAACCCATTGCCATCCTGTTGATTCTGACTCATAGTGACCCTACAGAACAGAGTAAGACTACCCTGTAGAGTTTCCAAGGCTATAAATCTTTACAAGAGAAGACTGCCTTATCTTTCTCCCACAGAGTGACTTGTGGCTTCAAACTGTCAACTTGTTGGTTAGCAGCCAAATGTTTTAGCCACTGCACCACAAGAGTTTCTTTTTGTTGTTGTTTTTATGTGCCCTCAAGTCATACCCTACTCATAGTGACCTCTCCTTGGGTTTCTAAGGCAGTATCACTACAGAAGTAGATTGCCAACCTTCCTTCTGAGGAGTGGCTGGTGGGTTTGCACCATGAGCTTTCTGGTTAGCAGTCAAGTGCCTTAGGCACTATGCTACTAGAACTTCTCAAGAGCTTCTTAGTAGAATATTATTCAATCATAAAAATGAATGAAGTACAAGAATGAACTTTTGAAACATTACACTAGAGAAAATCTTCTGGACACAAAAGGTCACAGATGTGATTCCTTTTACATAAAAAGTCCAAAAAAAATACAAGTCTATAAAGAGAGAAAGTAGATGAGTGGACGCTAAGCACTGGTAGTGGGAAAACAAAGTTACTGGAAATGTGTAAATGAGATCTTTCTGAAGTGATAGAAATGTTCTAAGGTCATATTGTGGTTATGGTTGCCCAACATGTAAATTTACTAAAAATCATGAGCATTTGACTGCTAACCAGAAGGCTTGTGGGTCAAACCCACCAGCCACTCCTCGGAAGGAAGATGGGCAATCAACTTCCATGGTGATACTGCCTCAGAAACCCAAGGAGGGGTTACCATGAGTTGGATCCAACTTGACTGCAGTGAGGTTTTTTTTTTTTTTTTGGTGCAATGTAAAAGGGCATATATTATGGTAGATTAATCATATCTCAGTAATCTGTTATTAAATATCTATAATCTATGTTTCTGCAAGACATTATACCAGTAATTTAAAAGTAATGATTATTAAATAAAAGTAATTAAAACAATGTTAGTTCTTCATATTTCCAGAGAATTCATATTTCTAAAAAGCTTTTTATATACAGGATTTAATTTGGCTTTCATAAAAACAATTTATGAGCAGTATTATTTCAAATTTCTGACAGCTGGAACAGGTAAGAGGAGAGCCCCAGGCAAAAGTGAGAGCCAGCAGATGGCCAGAACAGGTTGGGGGAAGGCCAGGAAGTGAGGAGAGAGGTTTGGAATGCTAAGGGAGATGAATTTATCTGTCAGTTTGTCATACTGTGGTGGGTTGTGTGTTGCTGTGAGGCTGGAGGCTGTGCCACTGGTGTTTCAAATGTCAGTGGGGTTGCCCATGGTGGATGGGTTTCAGTGGAGCTTCCAGACTGAGACACCCATAGAAGAAGGAAGAGGCCATCCACTTCTCATATAATTGGCCAGTGAAAACCTTATGAATAGCAGTGGAACACTGTCTGATATATTACTGGACAACATTATGGATAGCCCTAAAACATTGTCTGACACAGTGTCCAATACAGCCCCTGAGGTTGAAAGGCACTCAAAATACAACTGGGAAAGAGCTGCCTCATCAGAATAGTAGTTGTTGTTGTTATGTGCCATCCAGTCAGACCCGACTCATAGCAATCCCTCCTTGGGTTTCCGAGGTGATATCACTGCAGAAGTAGATTGTACAACCTTCCTTCTGAGGAGTGACTGGTGGATTTGAACTGCCAGCCTTCTAGTAGAGGCAACATTAATGATATGGATAAAACAGAGCTTTCAGGACATCCATTTGTGGATGTGGTATGACTCAAAATGAGAAGAAATAGTTGTAAACATCCCTTAATAATCAGAACATGGAATGTACAAAGTATGAATCAAGGAAAATCGGATGTTGTTAAAAATGTAATGGAACCCATAAAGATTGATATTCTAGGCATTAGTGAACTGAAATGAACTAGTTTTGGCCATTTTGAATCACAGAACCATATGATATACTATACCAGGAATGACAAATTGAAGAGGAATGGCATGGTATTCATCATCACAAAGATGTTTCAAGATCTATCCTGAAGTACAATGCTGTCAATGATAGGATAATATCCATTTGCCCACAAAAAACATCCAGTTAATACTGCTATTATTCAAATTTATGCCCAAGCACCAAAGCCAAAGATGAGGAAATTGAAGATTTTTACCAACATCTGCAGTCTGAAATTGACTCAACATGCAATCAAGATGTGCTGATTATCACTGGTTATTGGAATGCAAAACTGCAAACAAAGAAGAATCACAAGTAGTTGGAAAATGTGGCCTTGAAAGTACAAATAACACTGGAGATCACATGACAGAATTTTGCAAGACCAAGGACTTATTCATTGCAAGTACCTTTTTTGAATAACACAAATGGTGGTTATACACATGGACTTTGCCAGATGGAATATGTAGGAATCAGATTGCTTACATCTGTGGCTAGAGGTGATGGAGAAGCTCAGTATCTTCAGCCAAAACAAGGCTAGGAGCTTATTGTGGAACAGATCATCAACTGCTCATATGCAAGTTCAAGTTGAAGTTGAAGACAATTAAAACAGGTCCATGAGAGCCCAAATATGACCTTGAATATATCCCTCCTGAATTTAGAGACCATCAAAAGAATAGATTTGATGCACTGAAAACCAGTGACTGAAAATGAGAGGAATTGTAGGATGATGTCAAGAACATTATTCATGAAGAAAGCAAAAAGTCATTAAAAAGTCAGGAAAGGAAGAGAAGACCAAAATAGATGCCAGAGGAGACTCAGAAACTTGCCCTTGAGCCCAGAGTAGCTAAAGCAAATGGAAGAAATGACAAGATAAAAAAGCTGAACAGAAGATTTCAAAGAGCAGCTTGAGAAGACAAAGTCAATTATTATAATGCAATGTGCAAAGACCTGGAGTTAGAAAACCAAAAGAGAAGGACACACTCAGCATTTCTCAAGCTGAAAGAACTGAAGAAAAAGTTTAAGCCTTGGTTGTAATATTGAAAGGATCTATGGGCAAAATATTGAATGAAGCAAGAAACATCAGAAGATGATGGAAGGAATCATGTACCAAAAATAATTGGTCAATGTTCATCCATTTCAGGAGGTGCATATAATCCAGAAACAATGGTATTGAAGGAACAAGTTGAAGCTGCATTGAAGGAAGTAGCAAAAAACAAGGGTCCAGGAATTGATGGAATACCCATTGAGATGTTTCAACAAATGGATGCTGCACTGGAGGTACTTACTTAGCTATGCCAGGAGATTTGGAAGACAGCTACCTGGCCAAGTGATTGGAAGAGATCCATATTTGTACCCATTCCAAAGAAAGGTGATCTCACAGAATGTGGAAATAATCAAACAATATTATTAATATCACACGTGAGTCAAATCTTACTGAAGATAAGTCAAATATTACTGAAGATAATTAGAAAAGGTTGCAGTAGTATATTGACAGAGAGCTTCCAGAAATGCAAGCTGGATTCAGAAGGGGATATGGAATGAAGGATATCATTGCTGAAGTCAGATGGATCTTGGCTGAAGGCAAAAAATACCAGAAAGATGTTTATTTGTGTTTATTGGCTGCAAAAGCATTTGATTGTGTGTATCATGACAAATTATTGATAGCATTGAGAAGAATGGGAATTCCAGAACAATTACTATTACTCATGAGGAATCTGTATATAGACCAAGAGGCTGTCATTTGAACAGAACAAGGATACACTGTACTCCCAAGAAGGGAGTGTGTCAGTATTGTATCCTTTAACCATGCTTATTCAGTCTGTAGGCTGAGCAAATAATCCAAGATGCTGGGCTATATGAAGAACATGGCATCAGGATTGCAGGAAGAATCATTAACAACCTGCGATATGCTGACGACATGACTTTGCTGGCTGAAAGTGAGGATGACTTGAAGCACTTACTGATGAAGATTGAAGACTACAGTCTGCAGTATGGATTACACCTCAACATAAAGAAAACAAAAATCCTCACAACTGGACCAATAAGCAGCAGTACAATCAATGGAGAAAAGATTGAAGTTGTCAAAGATTTCATATTTCTTGGTACTACAATCAACACTAATAGAAGCAGCAGTCAAGATATCAGACGGTATATAGCATTGGGCAATTCTTCTGCAAAAGACCTCTTTCAAGTGCTGAAGAGCAAAGATGGCTCCTTGAAAACTAAAGTGCACCTGACACAAGCCATGGTATTTTCAATCACCTTATATGCATGTGAGATCTGGACAATCAATAAGGAAGACTGAAGAAAAGTTGATGCTTTTGAGTTGTGGTGTTGCTGAGGAATGTTGAAAGTACCATGGACTGTTAAAGAACTAATAAATCTGTCCTGGAAGAAGTGAAGCCGGAATGGTCCTTGGAAGCAAGAATGGCCAGACTTCTTCTCACCTACTTCAGTCATGCTGTCAGAAGGGACCATTTTCTAGAGAATGATGTCATGCTTGGTAAGGTGTATGGTTGACGAAGGAGGTGAAGGCCCTCAATGGGATGGATTGACACAGTGGCTGTAATGATGGGTTCAGGTATAGTAAGGATTGTAGAGCTGGCAAAGCACCAGGCAGTGTTTCGTTCTGTGGTACGTAGGTCACTATGTGTCAGAAATGACTCAATGGCACCTAACAACAAAAGATAAATTTGATGATCTTCAGACAGTCTAAGTAACTTCCTCACTCTCATATATCAATAATTTTATGTCCATGATTTGAACCCAAATATTTTTGCCTCGAAGTCTTTTGCTGTGGCTATCCTGATCCCTCTGATTTTGGGAGCAATCAGTCCTTGGTACTTTTGAAAAGAGAATAATAAATGTTTTTTCAAGCAGAATTCTCTCTTTGCTTTTAAGGTAAAATTAATGCAGTTGAGATAATCAGTTGAATATTCTTCCAGGTATCTGGTAGCTCTTTCAGAATAGTTCTGAGCAAAAGTTTCATCATCTTGTTTATAAGAACAAATTGGTTATGCCTCATTTTTAAAATAATTGATAATTTTCCCAAACTAATTAGTGAGAAAATGATGTAATGTTTAAGCCTTAGGGACTCAAGGCAGACTTCAGAGGATATGGTCCCTTAATGATGCCAGCTCTCTTTAAGTTTGTGACACCCACACTTGGGCAAGGCTTTAGAGCCTAAGAAAACATCACAGGATCGATGGAATATGGTTTGGGAATTTATTTGCACAGATCCTGAATAGCTCAAGGACGGAGACATAGGGACACCACAAGTTTAAAGGATCCAGGATTGAAGTGGTCTGTATTTTCTAATAAGATTATCTAGAAAATTATCTGCAAGTGATACCAAAGAACAGAAGAGAATAAACCTATATTTGACTTAGATCACAGCATTATATGCATGAAGAGTGTAAGCATCAATTTTTATTACATATTTCCCCCTCTCTTTTCCCATACTCCTCTCCTTCTTCCTTCTCTCTGCCCTTTCTTTTCTTTACTATGGCTTTTTTTTTTTTTTTTTGATTTTCACCATTTACTATAAGTGAACTATTTACAAAATCTTCACTGTTCCTTTATGAAAAATGTATACAAATTAATACTTACTACATTTAATTTGAACTTAATCACAGAGATCATATTTTATGTTTCTATTTTAATCTGTTGAGTACTGGTTCTTATCTATTTTGAGAGTTGGGGTCCCTTTTAAGAACACAAGAATATTATTGGATCTTTTCCCCAGAAAAATGTATATGTACATGTACATGTGCATGCATGTGTGTATGTATATAAATATATAGCCATAAAATGTTGAATATAATTCAAAGGGTTAGGTGGAATGGATTCAGGATCACTAAGATTTCAAAGGTCCATGGGTGGCACAGACAGTTGGTATTATGCTAAAAACCCCCAAATTTGTGAACTCTCCCAGTGGCACCATGGAAGATCCAGGCCTAGTAGGTGGCTTCCTTAAAGATTACAGCCAACCCTGTAAGCCCACAGAGTTTCTCCAAATGAATATGTAACAAACAAATGTCTGAAGGGAATCACTATAATTTCTATTACAATATAGCTTGGACCAAAATCTTATTCTGAATCTATGAGATTGGGAAATTTCTCCTTTCTTGGCCGTTTCTTGTAGCATTTGAGAGATAAACTGAGGTCATAGTTTTGGTTCCTTCCATGTTTAATCACCTAAGATTTATTCTATATTAGTCTCAATACATAAGCCTGCCCTATGGCCCTGTTTTATCTGATGATTATAAAATCATATCTAAAGTTAAGGAATTGTGCCAAAGCATTAATCACTGGAAGTTTCAGATGTTGGTTCCTGAGATATTTAATGTCCCCTATCATAATTGTTTTCATAAATCTTGGTATTTGCTGAACAGAAGAGAGTTAAAGCCACCATCTCACCATACATAGAGTTCGTGTTCCTGGAGAATCATTCTTTCAAATTTTAAATGACTAGTATTTCTTGAAGAGTCTTTTTCTGGAATTAAATGCAACAATACTCTGATACTGTCTACATCCAGCTAAATATTTGACACATCCTATGAAACCACATATGCAGGGATACTTGGGACCTACAGTAAGGCTCCAAACCACTCAGAAAATATCATATCTGTAGTAGTTAAGGTTGTGTGTCAACTTGGGTAGGCCTGGTTGAGTGGCTGGGCAGCTGGTGGTAGTTATTCCGTATGATGAGACTGGCAATCAACTCCATGGTGGCATCTACCACAAACAGCTGAGTAACTGCTTTAGGGATGTGGTCTGCTTCCCATATATAAGACGCAGCTTTGGGTATGGTCTCTAGCTGATGACACACTTGAACCCTGCATGTAGCCAAGTCATTGTTCAGTAGCCTGTCATGCTCTTCCAATCTTGGGACTTTAAATGGACTTGAATCAATGGCCTGCCATGTTGTTTGGTAACATCGGGATTGTGCCTTTTTACTTGTCAACCTTGGGTTTGTCAGCCTCAGCAGCCAGCAGCTGCCTGAGTGAAGAAAGCCTCCAGCTTCAGTGGGCTGGGAGCAAGAAGCAGAGCTGAAACCCAAAGTCAAGGGGCTTTCACCCAGCCCCTAGAGTCTGGCATCTTAAACTCAGACTTCTAGCCTCCCAAACTTCAAGAGAATAAAACTCCTGTTTGTTCAATCCCACCCATTTGTGGTATATTCCTGTCAGAGTGGCACTAGGTAACCAAAACAATATCCTAAAACAAACCATTGTCATCCTATGACTTATGCTTATCAAAGATTTTACTAGTGTCTCTAATTTTATTTGGAGCCATCAATTACTGTCTGATGACCACAGTCAAGTTACTTAATCTTTCTATGTCTCAATTAATTCTTTTCACAAGTTAGGGACAATGATAAAACCCACTACAGATGATTTTTAGGAAGAATTAAATAGATTTTAAATAAACTTATATATAGCTACACTCAGAGTGAGTTCATATATATATATATACACACACACACACACACACACACACACATATATATATTTAATATTTTAAAAAAATACACTGAGTTTAACAGTGCATCTGTGGTACAAACTAATCTGAAAAAGCTGAAAGAAAGGAGGACTCAGATCTCCCAAGACTTCTTAAGCACTCCCAGATGTTCTTTCATGTTCTTTCCTCAGTATTTTTCTACTTCTTCATGCACCCTTGAAGTAATCTGAGTTACTTCCATGTTTTTCGTGGACTCCTACCATTTGTTTCAGAGTCATGATATCCAACTGTGGTTTGGTCATCACTACTTGGTTAGTTTATAGGTTCTTCAAAGCCAACAGTTACAAAAGCAATCTTATTATTTACCTTGGAACAAAAGCTAGATATTCATTTCTTAATTCACTGAATTCCACCTGTCTCTCATATAACAGCACTCCTCTCCATCTAATTTTTCAAGTTAGATTAGTTTATCTCCTCACTCTGTCCTCCTTCTTTCACATCCAATTATTTACTTTTTCTTTCTTTTGCATTTGCCATTGAGTCAATTCTTCTTCTTGGCCACCCTGTGTCAGAGTAGAACTGTGGTCCAAGGGTTTGCAATGTCTGTTTTGAAGCAGATCTCCAGACTTTTCTTCTGAAGCCCCTCTGGGAGGACCAAAACTTCTACCATTCCATTAGCAGTAGAGGAGATTAACTTTGCACCAGCCAGGTGCTCCAATTATTTATGAGGATATCAATTCTACTTCCTAAGTGTATGTGAATTGATAATTTCTTCCTCCCTGGATTGGCTTATTGCTTTAGATTTCTTGTTTATTTCCCTAGCTGCACACTATTCATCTTGTAAAGCATCATATACTTTGCTTTTAAAGTCAGTGATCTAAAATATGAAGCTTATTATTTTGCCTCATTGACTAAAGCCAAATCTCCACATCTAGGACCTCTCAAAGCACAGACCCTAGCTATTTTCCTCCTTTGTAAAAATTTCAAAAACCCACACAAAGTATTAATAATTTCCTAACTATACCATACACATAACTTTAATACTATAAAATACTGAACCATGGTTCAATACTGAACCATGCCTATTTAACTTGCATTTCATTTTTTCCACCACTCTGTGTATTTCTTGATATCAAAAACACACTGCCACTGAGTCTATTCTGACTCATAGCAACCCTCACTGAGTTTCAGAGGTGGCAAAATTTTACAGAAGTAGATTGCTCCATCTTCCTTCCATGGAGTGACTGTTGGATTTGAACTGCCAGCCTTCTGGTTTGTAGTCAAATACCTTAGGCACCGCACCACCAGAGCTCCTTCTTGATAGAGTCTAAGAATTATTAACATTGATATTTCAGCATCTCTTATGGTTTCTGGTCACAGTATACAATCAATGTATATTTATTGAATGAAGGGAACAACTTAACATAATGGGCACTGAAATATTTTTTTCTGACTAATACCTAATTTTTTTCTAATTTTGCTTTATTGAGAATATAATCCCTCATCTGTGATTTGATAACCTCTCCCTTTCTCACCTTTTAAATCTATAGAATCAGTAGATTGTTTTCTTATACAAAATTTCAAGAACAAAAAATCTAATTGAATCACCAAAAAGGACATGGTCAAAGTGATCTCTTTTGGTCTATTTAATCTTAAATATTTTGGATGTCTCATTACTTCCTGATACAACAGGGAAGAAAAGCACAAAGGTATGGATCTGATGGATTTTGCAAAAGCCAATAATCTATTATTTTGATTTATTCCATATATTAATCGTGTTTTTCATTTAGTGGTCATTTTCCTTCTACATGTGAAAAAATTATTTACTATGTTAAATGCAACTGAGTTCACGTATATTCATAAGCATGTAATATTCTTTTCTGGGTTAAGTCATGGGATTTGTTTTTTTTCTTAACCCTTTTTGGAGCAGGACAACTCACTAGAATATTATGAAATATTCTGTCTCTTTAGGGACTTGCTTTATCTATGCCGAGGCTTTGAATAGAGCATCATCCTCTATTTTTTAATTTTTTATTTTTTTAATAGTTGAGTTGAAAGGATCATTAAAAATAGTCTAGATCTCCTTCCTATTCAGAACAGGGAAAGAATGTAGAATATTTATATTTATTTTAGTAAATAATAATTGCTATCATTTTAGACAGATTCTTTTACCTCTTTCTTTCAAAAACAAAATGCTACTATGGTTACAAAGACTTAAAGTTGGAAACTAGCAGACATTATGGTTCAAATGTTATTATGTTTCAAAGAAGAGTATGTATATTGAATGAGAGAGTCAAAATCCAACAAGATGGTTTGATAGACTTGAGAGATGGGCACATATCAAAAAGATTAAATGGTGTAGCTATCTATAGATGACTTTTATGAGGACCTGTCTTTTATAGAAATAAGCAAAACAACCAATAATGTTCCCAGCATTAACTAGTGAAGATAGTGCGAAAACTTCCTTATAGTTTTACATGTAACAAAGTTTCACTTGAGACTACATTGTTATGAAAGTTACTTTGAAGGCTCATGAGATATTAGAGTACACTAACAGGAAGAGTAAGGGACTCAGTGCTATCATTCCTCATTGTATAATTTAGTCTGCAATGTGAAACAATAGCAGACAAAAAGTATAGGGCTAATACAAGTACTATCATTGAGGAACTCAAAGCCAAGCCATTTAAATAGCATTGGAGAAACAGTACATGTTTGGTCCAAAGCAGCCTTCTAATTTCTGATGATTTTTCATATGGCAGAAACCTTGTTTATTATATTTCGAAGGAATAAATCCAAGACTAATGGTTAAGAGTTGCAGTGAAATAGAATTTACCTTAATACATACACAACCACCACCACCAACAACAAAAGCAAAAAGAAAAAAAAGAAAAAAATCAGGGTTTTGTAAAGATAGAATAATATGTTCTGAGAACTCTAAATTTCCCCATCATTTAAAGTAATTGTGTGTAGACTAGCCAGGCACTTTGCAAGGATGTGGAAATAAAAGAATGAATAATTGAACTAAATAACCTTTCTTTCAGTACAGAGTACATTTATTTTCCTTCTATCCACATGACCATAGTTCTTTTCTCTTCTTTCCTAATTAAGGTATAATGGATTTAGAATCCTTGGTTTCAAATTCTAATCCTGCCACACTGTATATGAGAATATGAGCAAAGAATTTAACTTCCTGGATCCATAATTTCTTTATTACCTATGAGATGGAAACAATCCTATTTATTTTACATCCTCATCCTTGCCTCCTACATCCGCATTGTCATTGCAATCTTGAAGATGCGCTCTGCTGAAGGGAGACACAAGGCAGCATCTACCTGTGTTTCCCACCTTTCAGGATTCTATAAGGTTTAATTAGAAAATGGTTATGAAAATTCTATGAAAACTGAAATTTTCTGCCATCTTTTTATTTTTTCTCTATTTCCTTTTCCTTTCCTTCCCTTTCTCAATCCTCAGCATTTCTATTTTTCTTGTCATTTGCTATTTTTTGTACTAATGACAGTAAAGTAAAATCTATTTGCCAGTCAAGTTACCTGCATTCAGATTTCACCATAACATACTGCATCTCCTTCTGAAGATATTTCCTTGTTCTGTAGCCTGAGTCATAATTAAATAAATAGCCCTTCATTAGTAGGAACTGTGATTTCCTTTCTCCTTGTGAATTTACTGATTGTATCACATTTTTTTCAATCCTGGCATGATTAATGGGAAAGGTGCCAAGGAGTGGAAATTGGTTCCTTGGGTCAGTAACTTACTGTCACTTTCCCCCTTTCCAGGATAAAAGCAAACTTCTATGGCGATAAAGAATCACACTTTGGTAACAGAATTCATCCTACTGGGCATCCCACACACAGAGGGGCAGGAAACTGTGCTCTTTGTTGTTTTCCTGATCTTCTACCTCTGCACTTTGCTGGGAAATCTGCTCATCCTTCTGGCTGTTATGTCTGATTCCCGCCTCCATACTCCTATGTATTTCTTTCTTTGTAACCTCTCAGTGCTGGACATTGGCTTCTCTTCCGTGAGCACCCCAAAGATGTTGGTCAACCTGCTAGTGAGGAACCGAGTCATTTCCCTGGGTGGCTGTATGTCCCAGGTCTTTTTCTACCACTTTTTAGGCAGCACTGAGTGCCTGCTTTATACAGTGATGGCCTATGACAGGTTTGCTGCCATCTGCCACCCACTGCGTTATACCATAATCATGAACCGCCGAGTATGTGCTGTATTGGCTGCTGGCACCTGGTTTACTAGCTCTTTTCATGCTACAATTCTTACCACATTGACTTTCCAACTGCCATATTGTGGATCAAATGAAGTGGACTATTTCTTTTGTGACATCTTCCCTGTAGTCAAATTGGCCTGTGGGAACACCATTATCATTGAGATTGTGAGCTTCACCAATATTGGCCTTGTGCCCATGACCTGCTTTCTCCTCATCCTTGCCTCCTACATCCGCATTGTCATTGCAATCTTGAAGATGCACTCTGCTGAAGGGAGACGCAAGGCAGCATCTACCTGTGTTTCCCACCTTTCAGTGGTCACATTGTTTTTTGGGCCCTGTGCCCTCATCTATACTCAGCCATCCTTGAGTGAGGTGCTGGTAACCCCAGTGCAGATCTTTGGCAATGTAGTCACTCCCATGCTGAACCCCACAATATACACTCTGAGGAACAAAGATGTTAAGGGAGCCCTGAAGAGACTGGCTGGGGGTCATTTTGTTTCAGAAGGAAGTCACTAGTCTACTAGAGGGTAAAATTTATTTTCTCCTAATCTGGGTATTAAAATAATTTTTAAAATAAATATTCATGTCACTTGTAAGAATATTTCTGCTATAAAGATGTCTGGAAAACAATTCCAATTGATATGAACCTGTGACATCTTCTTTAGTCTCATAGAGAAAAGATTGGAAATTTTTCTCTAAGTGATGATTATTTTAGGCTTTGAGGTCAAATAGCTTCTATAAGAAATACTCAGCACTGCAATTGTAGCTTAAAATCAGCCATATGCAATATATATATTTAAATAGATATTGTTATGTTCCAATAAAACTTTATTTAAAACAACAGATGACAGGTAGGATTTGACCCACAGGCCATAGTTTGTCAGCCTCTGGCATAGGGCTAGCTGAAGATGAAAACAATTTTTTTATAAGTCTATGTTGATAATGGTTTAAGAGTGGCCATGGACATGTACCAAGTTCCACAAAGGCACTAATTGAATTATTGTTCAGGGATGGACATTAAGGAACACAGTGAGTGCACCTTATGGAGAGCATTGCAGCACCTCAAGTACAACTGCTCTTTGCAGGAGGTCCTTTTAGATGGGATCCATATTAATGCCTAAGTGTTTCCACATCTCCAGTCCTTGTACCAGAGACCCATTTCTGGCCAATTTTCCTGGGAATGAAGGTAAATATCCTCTACTCTTGCATTAAAACAATTTCCTGTTACCTGAGAAGTAACAGAACATAACATCACCCACCTCAGAAGTTGCTCAGTTTCCTTTTCCCTGTATCAATGACTCCATCAGCATTATACCCTTAAAACACAAAGAGGGATGGGTTGGCATCTTAGACAATTTTTTTTTACGAGATTTCCTAACTTTGTCACAAAGTATTTTATCTCAGATTACTTGAATACTAGAGTGAATCTTCTCCTGTTGCCTTCAGTCTGACTTTTCTGTGATAAAGAATATGATGTGTGGATGAATGCAAGTTACGAGGGCTTACTCAGTGGTAGGATCAGGTCTTCTGACAGGGCTGGGAGGTGAAAAGCATAATGGCATAACTCATGGAGTTATATGCCCCATTATCCTCACAAAGAAACAAACTCTGGTAGGCAATGATAATTCTCAAGTAGGGAGAATATACCCTGCATATTTTAGTCATGCTTCACTTATGATGGGGACCTGCTTAATTTTATATAAAACCAAGGATCTTCTGAACTGGCACTACTGTTTTCTGAAGTGCTGACAATTGATTATTATCCCATTATCTTCTCTGTACTCCTGGTGTTAGTCTCATGGGATAGACTGATGACAAATGACAGAAAGAGAGATGATGATAGATTGATAGATGATACAGAGATAGATTATGATAGATTGATAGATAAAAGATAGCTAGCTAGATAGCTAGCTAGATAATATAGATCTTTTGTTCTAGCCATATGGTGTTAGCTTCTCCTCTGTTAATTTTCTATAAAGGAAGACAACAAAACCTCACATCATTCCAATCCTCTAGAGTTTTCTAAGTATTTAGTATACTAGAGCCTCTCCTTTGCCATTCTTAGTTCTCTGAAAGCATATGAAATGGACATTTACTTCAAAAACCAGAAGCCGAATGTTATAGTATACCCAACTATTTATTTTGACCTTTTCTTGAAGGGTGGTTCTCAATCATGGCTGTTTCAGACTTATACAAAATTTGTTTACCTATTACCTGTAAATCAATATTATTTTTCTTTATTGGTCCATTTGCATATTTCTTGCTTTCTATTTTTCTATTTATCTGATAGACATTTAGAAAAGGATTATATGTTTGAAATCTTGGGATCCAGTCCAGGAAAAGGAGAGAAAAGAAAGAATGGCTCAAGACACATGGTCTGTTAGAGGCAAAAAAGGAGTACAGAGAAGATAATGGGATAATGATCAATTGTCAAGCTTCATATCTTAATTTCCTTCCAGTTCATTGCAACTTTTTATTGCTAGTGTTCTTTTATGTAATGTCTTCTATAGGGAAAAAACAAACAAACAAACAAACAAACCTTACCCACTGCCATTGACTCTATTCTGACTCATTGGGATTCCAAGGTGATTGATCTTTACAGAAGTAGATTGCCCCATCTTCCTTTCAGAGAGTGGCTGGTGCATTTGAACCACCATTCCTGCTATTTGGTTAGCAATCCAGTGCCTTAGTCACTGCATCACCAGAGCCCCATGTCTTCTGTAGAGGGACACCATTTTCTTACATTCCCTCTTAGAAATTTTAATACCCTCTCCAATTCTTCCTAACTCACAATCCTATAATTTCATTTCTAACATATTAGTATGAAAACTCCGTTAGTACACCTGCTGGTTTCCCCATTAACACTGCCCATTTCATTCTCTCAACAGAACAGTTTTTAACTAACTAAGATGTCTAGGATGCATGCTACAGGTTATATTGAAGAAATGATGCCATCAAATAAGTCCTAGAATCACGGGACTGAAAGAAATCAATGTATACTATTAATCTGAAGCCCAGAGCACTCAGAAAAGGAATATCTCCAATTAAGAAGTAGTTTTACAAACAGTCTTTAATTTGACCCCAGGTATCTCTTTTTCTCTGTGTTGTCTCACACTGAATTAATGCTTCAACCCATCACACAGGTTGCTACTGCCAAGTAATTTTCTGAACCTGATTTAGGCAAAATATCTTTTCATTGATATCCATTAACAGATCTATAAGAGGCTGGGCCCTTAAAAAATGGTATTATCAAATGGATAATAAGTAAAACAAATGAGATATGAACAGAGAGAATATATAAATATGAAAACATACTGACTTAATCCAACATGCATTCCTGATAAAAACCCTGAACAAAGGAGAAATAGAAAGAAAATTCCTTAACATAATTGACAGCATCCATAGAACAACAACTAACATTCTCAAAGGAGAAAGATTGAAAGCATTCCCCTTATGAATGTGTACCACCAGCAGGATCCCTTTTTTCACCACTCCTATTCTATATTGTATTGGAACTCTTAGCCAGAGCAATAAGTCAAGAAAGGGAAATAAAAAGTATCAAAATTGATAAAGAAGAAGTAAAACTACCTTGATGCCAGATAATATGATCTTATACATAGAAAATCATAAAGACTCAGCAAGAAAATAACTGAAAATGTTTGAAAGATTCGGCAAAAGTGTCAAGGAACAAAATCAATATACAAAAATCAATCAGATTCCTTTACACTAATAAAGAGAACTTTGAAATGGAAATCAGGAAAACAACACAATTTGTAATAACTACCCAAAAGATGAAGTACTTAGGAATCTACCTATCCAGAGACACAAAAGACCTATACAAAGAAAACTATAAAACATTACTACAAGAAACCAAAAGTGTTGTTATGTGTTGTCAAGTCATCTCCAACTCATAATGACCCCTCCTTGAGTTTCTGAGGCAGTATCTCTACTGAAGTATAGTGTCCAATCTTCCTTCTGAGGAGTGGCTGGTGGGTTTGAACCTCCAGCCTTCTGGTTAGCAGTCAAGCGCCTTAGGCACTAAGCCACCAAAACTCCTATAAGAAGCCAAAATAACCCTATGTAAATGGAAGAATATTCCAAGCTAATGGATAGGAAAACTTGACATAGAGAAAATGTCAATACCACCTAAAGCAATCTACAGATACAACACAATCCTGATTCAAATTCCATCATTATTCATTAAAAAGATGTAAAAAATAATCACCAACTTCATATGGAAAGGAAAGAGACCCCAAATAAGCACTACTAAAGAAAAACAAAACAGGAAGCCTCACACTCTCCAATCTCAAAACCTAATATATAGTCATGATAGTGAAACAATGACAGATGCATAGACCAGTGGAACAGAACAGAGAACCCAGAAGTAAATACTTATATTTATGGACAGTTGATCTTTGACAAAGGGTCAAAGCTCATTAAATGGAGAAGAGATTGTCTCTTTAACAAATGGTGCTGGTAAAACTGGATACACATTAGCAGAAAAATTAAATAAGACTCATAACAGGAGACCATATACAAAAATGAACCCAAGATGGAACAAATATCTAAATGTAAAACCTAAAACTATAAAGACCACTTGAGAAAAAATAGGGACAAATTTTGGGGTCCTAATACGTGATATAAATGCATCATCAAATATAACTAAAAACATACAAACACCAGAAGACAAAATAGATGACTGGGAGCTCCTAAAAATTAGACAGTTATGCACATCAAAAGATTTCACCAAAAGAGTAAAAAGAGAATCTAGAGGGAAAAAATTTTGGCACCAACATGTTAGTTTAGGGGGTAATCTCTAAAATTTTCAGAAAACTTCAACACCTCAACAACAAAAAGACAAATAATCCAGTTAAAAGATGGGCAGAGGATGTGAACAGACACTTCACCAAAGAAGACATTCAGGTGGCCAACAAACACATGTAGAAATTCTCATGATCATAAGATGTTAAAAAACCTAAACCAAACTCACTACCATCGAGTTAATTTAGATTCATAGCCACCCCCCATTGGGTTTCCAAGGCAGTAAATCTTTACAAAAGTAGATGGCTCCATCATCCTTCCATGGAGTGGCTGGTGGGTTTGAACCTCCAACCTTCTGATTAGCAGTCAAATGCCATAAGGCATTGTTGTTGTTGTTATGTGTCATCAAATCGTACCCAATTCACAGCAACTGCTTCTTGGGTTTCTGAGGCGGTATCACTACAGAAGTAGATTGCCCAACCTTCCTTCCGAGGAGTGGCAGATGTAAATTGAAACAAGAAAACATCATCTCACACCAGCATTAATAGCAAAGTAAAAATAAATAAATAAATAAATAACAAAAACAGATGATAACGTGGAGAGATTGAAAACCTTGCACATTGGTGAGACTGTAAACTGGTGCAATTACTGTGGAATATAGTACGGCACTTCCTTTAAAAGCTGGAAATAGAAATATCATAAAATCCATCAATTTGACTACTAGCTATATATCTTAGAGAAAAAAGCACTTTGACATGAACAGATATATGCAAACCTATGTTTGTTGCCCACCACTGATCTCTCAGTTTGTCCTCTTGTGGTGGCTTACTTGTTGCTGTGATGCTAGAAGCTATGCCACCAGTATTTCAAATATCAGCAAGATCACCCACGTGGACAGGCTTCAGCAGAGCTTTCAGAATAAGACAGATTAGGAAGAAGGACAGGGCCATCCACTTCTGAAATAATTGGCTACTGAAACCTTATGAATAACAATGAAACACTACCTGATTATATTGCTAGAAAATTTTAAGAATAGCAGTGAAACAATGCCTGATGTAGTGCTGGAATACAAGCCCCTCCAGTTGGAAGGCATTCAAAATATGACTGGGAGAGAGCTAATTCCTCAAAGTAGAGTTGACCTTAATGACTTTGATGGAGGAAAGCTTTTGGGAACTCCATTTGCTGATGTGGCAGAACTCAAAATGGAAAGAAACAGCTGCAAATATTCATAATAACACTAATAATTGGAATATGGAATGTAAAAGGAGGAGTGGCTGGTCGATTTGAATCACCAGCCTTCTGGTTAGCAGTCAAGTGGCTTAAGCACTACGCTACCAGAGCTCCCCAGAGCAGCACTAGGTAACCAAAACACTATGAGTCTGAATTGACTCTATAACAGTGGGTTGTTTTCATTTCTTTCTTTCTTTTTTTAGGGGGGGTGTTTATCATTAATATCAGGCACAAGTAAAATTTTACTGAAGGTAATTCAAAAATAGGTGCAGCAGTATATTGACAGAGAATTTTAAGAATTTGAGCTGGATTAAGAAGGGGATGTGGAACTAGGGATACCATTGCTAATGTCAGGTATATCTTGGCTGAAATAAAATAATACCAGAAAGATGTTTACTTGTGTTTTATTGACTATGCAAAAGCATTGAATTGTGTGGATCATAACAAATTATGGATAGCATTGTGATTAACAGGAATTTCAGAACAGTTATTTGTGCTCATGAGAAACCTGTGCATAGACAAAGAGGCAGCAGTTCAAAGATAACAAGGGGATACTGCATAGTTTAAAATAAGGAAAGGATTGTATCTTGCCACTGTGTTTATTCAATCTGTAGTCTGAGCAAATAATCTGAGAAGCTAGAATCTATAAAGAACAGGGCATCAGGATTGGAGGAAGACTCATTAACAACCTGTGATGTGCAGATGACACAACCTTGTTTATTGAAAGTAAAGATGACATGAAGCACTTACTGATGAAGATCCAGATTACAGCCTTCAGTATGAAATACACCTCAACATAAAGAAAACAAAACTCCCCACAATGGACTAACAAGCAACATTATGATAAATGAAGAATAAATTGTCAAGGATTTCATTTTACTTGGCTCTACAATCAATGTCAGTGGAAGCTTCAGTATAGAAATCAGACAATGTGTTGCAATGGGCAAATCTCCTGCAAGGGATGTCTTTAAAGTGTTAAAGAGCAAAGATATCACTTTGAAGAGTAAGATGTGCCTAATCCAAACCATGGTATTTTCAAGAGCCTTATATGCAAGTGAAAACTGGACAATTAATAAGGAAGACTGAAGTAGAATTAGTGCATTTGAATTGTGGTGTTTGGCAAAGAATACTGAAAATACCATGGTCAACAAGATTCTTCAGGCAGAACAAATATGTCTTGAAAGACTTACTGCCAGAGTGATCCTTAGAGATGAGAATGGCCAGACTTTGTCTCATATACTTTGGACATGTTTTCATAAGGAATCTTTCCCTAGCGAAGGATATTATGCTTCGTAGAGGGTCAGCAGGAAAGAGGAAGAACCTCAACGAGATAGATTGCAAAATGTGTGCAATGATGTGCTCAAGCATAGCAAAAATTGTGAGGATGGTTCAGGAGTAGGCAGTGGTTTGTTGTGCTGCACACAGGGTCTGTATGAATTGGGGCTAAAGAGGTGGCAACCAAAAGCAACATGTTCATTGCAGACAATAGCAAAAATATTGAACCAAACTAATGTTCATCAATGAATGGATTGATAAACAAACTGTGGTACATACACACAGTGGAATACTGTTGTTGTTGTTGTCAGGTGTTGTGGAGTGGGTTCCGACTCAGTGACCCTACGTACAAAAGAACAAAATACTGTCTGGTCCTGTGCCAGCCCCACAATCTTTGCTATACCTGAGACCACCATTGCAGGCACTTTGTCAGTGTTGAGGATGTTCCTCTTCTTTGCTGACCCTCCACTTTACCAAGCATGATACTTTTCTCCAGGGAATGGTTCCTTCTAACAACGTGACCAAAGTATGTGAGACCAAGTCTGGCCATTCTTGCTTCCAAAGAGCATTCTGGCTGCACTTCTTGTAGGATTGATTTGTTAGTTCTTCTGGTAGTCCATGGTACTTTCAGTGTTCTTTGCCAACACCACAACTCGTATAAACATCTGAGAAGATCAGATGGGGGTTAGTGAACAGGAGTATAATCCAGACCAAGGACAGATTCAGCAAAGGCTTTCACATGCATATGAGGCTATTGAAAATACCAAGACTTGGGTTAGGTTCACCTTAGTCTTCAAAAAGACCAAAAGCACAATAATGACCAGAATTACTGGTAGATGGAGTCTGGTGAGACCCCCAATACTATGGTCCTGGGACACATTTTGGGCATGGAATAAAACTCACTCCCAGGGGCTGGCTTTCAGCCTGATAGTAAACAAGAAGTATATGCAGACCACCCAACCACAGGACACCAGAGGGACAACATTCACACGGAGGAAATGCAGGACACAAAGAAACGCATAACTATGAGGGACACGGGGTGGGGGTGATCCTGCACAGGGAGGGGAGGAGACTGGGTTAAAGTTGACAATGGTAAATGGGAGTGAAACTAAATGTACATGGAATGTTGAATGCAAAACAAACTGCGCTCTGTAGACTTGCGCCTAAAGCACAGTTAAAAAAGAACAAAGAGATACCTTTGTTCTTCAGCACTTTAAAGAGGCCTTTTGCAGCAGATTTTCCCAGTGCAATATGTCATCTGACTTCTTGACTGTTGCTTCCATGGGCATTGATTGTGGAACCAAGTGATATGAAATCTTTGAAAACTTCAATCTTTTTGCCATTTATCACGATACTGCTTGTTGACCCAATTGTGAAAATCTTCATTTTCTTTATATGGAAGTATAATCCACATTGCAGATTGTTGTCTTTAATCTTCACCAGGAGGTGCTTCAGGTCCTGTTTACTTTCAGCAAGCAAGGTTGTGTTGTCTGCATATCACAGGTTGTTAATGAGTCTCCCTTCAATACTGCTACCATGTTCTTCCCACAGTCCAGTTTCTTGGATTATTTGCTCAGCATACAGATTGAACAAGTATGGTGAAATTATTCAACCCTGACACACTCCCTTCTTGATTTTAAACTCTGAAGTATCTCCTTCTTCTGATCAAACGACAGTCTCCGGATCTGTGTACAAGTCTCTCATGAGCACAATTAAGTATTCTGGAATTCCCATCCTTCTCAATGTTATCCATAACTTGTTATGATCCACACAGTCTTTTGTATAGTCAGTAAAACACATGTAAACATCTTTCTGGTATTCTTTGCTTTCAGCCAAGATCCATCTCACATTAACAATGGCATCCCTTGTTCAAGATCCTCTTCTGAAATCAGCTTGCATTTCTGGAAGTTCCTGGTTAATATACTGCTGCAACTATTTTTGAATCATCTTCAGCAAGATTTTACTTGTGTGTGGTATTAATGAAATTGATTGATAATTTGCACACTCTGTGGGATCACCTTTCTTTGGAATGGGTACAAATATGGATCTCTTCCATTCAGTTGGCCAGCTAGCTGTCTTCCAATTTCTTGGCATAGATGAATAAATGCCTTCAGCATGGCATCTTTTAGTTGAAACATCTCAATGGGTATTCTGTCCATTCCTGGAGTCTTGTTTTTTGCCATTTCCTTCAGTGCAGCTTCAACTTCTTCCTTCCATACTGTTGATTTTTGATTACATGCCACCTCCTGAAATAGATGACCATCAAGCAGTTCTTTTTTGTTCCGTGACTCTGTGTGTTCCTTTCATCTTCTTTTGGTGTTCCCTGAATCATTCAATATTTTGCCCATGGAAACTTTCAATATTGCAACTCAAGGCTTGAATTCTTTCTTCAGTTCTTTCAGCTTGAGAAATGCTGAGCATGCTCTTCCTTCTGGGTTTTCTAACTCCAGATCTTTACACATTTCATTATAATAATAGATTTTGTCTTCTCAAGATGCTCTTTGAAATCTTCTGTTCAGCTCTTTATCTCATTATTTCTTCCATTTGCTTTAGCTACTCTCCATTTCAGACCAACTTTCAGAGTCTCTTCTGACATCCATTTTGGTCTTTTCTTCCTTCCCTGTCTTTTTAATGACTTTTTCCTCTCTTCATGTATGAGTTCTTGATGTCATCCCACTATTCATTTGGTTTTCAATCACTGGTGATCAATACATCAAGTCTATTCTTCAGATGATTTCTCAAATGAGGTGGTATATAATCAAGGTCATATTTTGGCTCTCATGGACTTGTTTTAATGTTTTCAGCTTCAACTTGAACTTACATATGAGCAATTGGTGGTCTATTCCACAGTCAGCTCCTGGTCTTGTTTGGGCTGAAGATATTGAGCTTCTCCATCACCTCTTTCCACAGATGTAGTCAATCTGATCCCTGTGTATTCTATCTGACAAGGTCCATGTGTATAGCTACCATTTATGTTGTTGCAAAAAGGTATTTCAATAAATTTGCACTGGTGTTGCAAAATTCTATGATGCGCTCTCCAATGTCATTTCTATCATCAAGGCCATATTTTGCAACTATTGGTGATTCTTCTTTGTTTCCAACTTGCACATCTCAATCTCCAGTAATAATCAATATATCTTGATTGCTTGTTGGGTCAACTTCAGACCACAGAAGTTTGTAAAAATTTTCAATTTACTCATCTTTGGCTTTGGTTGTTGGTGTGTAAATTTGAATAATACTAGTTTTAATTGGTCTTCCTTGTAGGCATGGAATGCTACACAATGTTAAAGAACGTTGATGAATCTGTGAAACCTCTCATAACATGGATGAACCTAGAGTACATTATGCTGAATGCAATTAGTCAGTCAGTCACAAAAGGATAAATGTTTTAGAGATGAGTACTGTAAAAAGTCAGGAAAACATTTTCACACAAAAAAGAATATTCTTTCAAGGTTACCAGGGATGAGAGGGGAAAGAAGGGTAAACCACTAACTAGAGGATAGCTATTAACATAGTTTAAAGACAAGACGATATACAATAATTAGGAGATCAGTGCAAAATGATCAAAGACAGGAAGACACTGGGAGAAATACTAAAGTTAAAGACAACAGAGGAAAGTAGTAATTTGTATACAATCCTCAATTACAATAATAACAATAATTGATAATTTAGCAGTGGATGCATAGAGAGACATGCAAGCTGAACATATGTGGGGAAGAGAATGAGACTATACCTACAAATATATACAGGTTTAGATATTTCATCATATGCATTTACATATGCTGAAAATATATCCATAAACATATGTATTAATGCATACAGGAGGCAAAGTAATTAAAACTTTTTGGCCGAAATCAAAGAGCCTGAGGGATTGAGTTTCTGGGCTTGGGGACTCAGGACTATAGTTTAAGGGGACATCAAAGTCAGTTGACACAACATAGACTACAAAGATAATATTTTACATCCTATTTTGGTGAGTAGCAACTGGGGTATTAAAAGCCTGAAAGTGGACATCTAAGATGCCTATTCCTATCGAGAGCAACAGATACACAGAAGCAATTATTCCAAAAGACTAATTGACCACATGAACCTCAGTTTTCACAACTCTGGCACCAGAACTAAATGGTGCCCAATTACCAATACTAACTGCTCTAAAAGGGATCACATTATAAGGTCCTGGATGGAGTAGGGGAAAAATATGGAACAAAAATCAAAATTATTTTAAAAAGACCAGGCTTACTGATTGGATAAAGACTGGTAGAAACTCTGAGACTATAGCCCTTGGTCCAGGAACTGAACTCTTTTTACCAGGAACTGAACGCATTCTCATAGCTAAATTTTCAGCCAAACAATAGACAAGTCTACAAGGTGAACAATAACTCTAGGAAGGTAGTTGCTCCTTAGAACAATCAACACTTCAAGATAAACAGGGCAACATTTGCCCAAGGACAAAGTTCAGAAGGCAGGAAGGATTAGCAGAGAAAGAGGAATGGAAACAAGAAACACAGGGAGGATGTGGAAGGAGTGATACTACATTTAAGGGATTGCAGTCAATGATATGAAACAAAATGTGTCTGAATTTTTTAATGGAAAACTGATTTGCTCTACCCCCCCCCAGACAAAACAAAACAAAAGCACTGGTTTATGAAGTCAGACTTCATCCTCTCAGCATCCTATACCCATGAAAGCATCTTCTTTTGGGAAAAGAAAACTAACACAATTTTAATATATAAGCATGCCACTAAAGAGATTTGGCCAGAAAAGATCAATTTCCAGCATGTGAAATACTGAGAGGAAGATAAGAGCTGTCACTTTTCTTCTTTTTAATTTAAGAATGTGTCCACAGGGCTAGGAATAATGAATTTCCAGATATTAAGAGCAAAAAGCTCCCAACATAAAAAACACAAGACTTACAGAGAGGAGAAATTATTAATTACTTAATTCTATAGACATTTGTTATGCACTTCTATGTATCAGACACATTTTAATTGCCATTCAAGTCTAAGCATCACATTTTTTGTTTGTTTATTTTTCCTTTTCCAACAGAAAAAAAAAATATTTTTTTTATTGTGATTTGGGTGAAAGTTTACAGAAGAAATTCATATTCCCCATTGTGTGTGTGTGTGTGTGTGTGGTTTGGGTAAGTTTATAGAGCAAGTTACTTTTCCATTCAACAATTTATGCACATTAGCTTTGTAACATGTGTTACGACTCCCACAACATAGCATCAACCTTCCCCCTTAATCTCTGGGTTCCCTATTTCTGTTCATCCTTTCCTATCCCTGCATGCTTTCTGGGCTTAGTTATGGAGTAAATACTGCACCTTCAGACTCTTATGGTTGAGTTTTCTGAGGAGTATGTTCCTCACAGTTACTTTGTAACCCTATTACTTGACTGAAAAGTGATTCCTGGGGCTAGCTTCAGTTCTAGGTTTGAAAGACCAAACTTTCAAGGATTCCACCAGTGTCTATCAGACCAGTAAGTCTGGTCCTTTTTTTTTTTTTAATGATTTTGAGTTTTGTTCCACATATTTCTCCCACTTTGTCTCAGAGTGTTTCTGATCAGAGTGGTTGGTAGTGGTAGCCAGGTGCCATCTAGTTCTTCTGGTCTCAGGATAATGGATACCGTGATTCACATGGTCCATTAGTCCTTGGGACTAATTGTTTTCTTGCATCTTTGATTTTCTTCACTCTTCTTTGCTCTGGACAAGGAGGGGTCAATAGTTATGTCTTAGATGGCTGCTTGCAAAATTTTAAGAACCCAGTCATTATGCAGCAAAGCAGGATGCAGAATATAGTCTTTGTTGATTATGTTATACCAATTGATCTAGATATCCCCTGTGAACCTAAGTCCACAAGTCCAATGACTCATTTACACAAGGTGTGTGGTTATGGCTTAGAAGTTTTCATAACCCTACTATCTCCAAAATCCAAAAAATGATTGTCATCAAGTCAACTGCAACTCATAGTGACCCTGCAGGACACTGTCTATAGAGAGTGGGGACACATTATTTTATTTGGGCCCTGTCCTTTCCTTTGAAAATTATTTTTGTATCATGGTCTTTAAGTATTATTTTAGTAAGGATTATCTGCATTTGGAATTGATGCAACAAAAGTATTCGGTAAGGAAACAGTAGTTCCCTGCATTTTGAATCACAAGCAGTTTTTGCATAACTTGGAGCTAAACTAAAACTGGTAGCATAGTGCCTAATGCACTTGACTGCTAACCAGAAGGCTGGCAGTTCAAACCCACCAGCCACTCCTTGGAAGGAAGGTTGGGCATTCCTACTTCCGTAGT
>NW_006921845.1:153321-157402 GCF_000298275.1 Orycteropus afer afer | reverse complement strand
CCAAAATGCTGCTGTACCTTACGGGATTGATCCAACTCATGTCCTATAAAGACTATATTTCCCAGCTTTTGTTTTTCCATTTGCTTGGAAACATTGAATACTTTCTGTATAGTGCTTCACTGCTGTTACCCTCTGTGGTACACAGTTATCATGAACACTAGAATCTGTGTGGCCCTCGGTGAAGGCATATGCCTGCTAGGATGAGTCCATTCCAGTATCTTAACTCTCCTCATCTTCACCATGCTATGTTGTTGTTATGTGCCGTCGAGTCAGCCCCGACTCATAGCGACCCCTCCTTGGGTTTCCGAGGCAGTATCACTATGGAAGTAGATTCCCCCCCCCCCATCTTCCTTCCAAGGACTGGCTGGTGTGTTTGAACCTCCAGCCTTCTGGTTATCAGTCAAATGCTTTAAGCACTATGCCACCAGAACTCCTTGGAGCTAAAATACTGTCATTTAATTACAAATTTGATTTCCTAATCTGTTTGCTTCATTGACATCAAGCCTAGGTCATTCTTCCACGTCCTGGGCTTCTTCTTCATATATGATTGGATCTCATGGAGGTGAAGAACTGCTCAGTGGTGACTGAGTACATCTTATTGAGAATCCCACACACAGAGGGATTGGAAGCTCTAATCTTTGTCCTGTGGTTTCCCTTCTATGTCTGCTCACTACTGAGAAATTGTCTTTCTTTTTGGCTGTTATTTCTTCTGTTCACCTTCACACACCCATGTCTTTCTTCCTGAGGAACTTGTATGTGTTTGATATGGGTTTCTCAACTGTGACCTGTCCCAAAATGCTGCTGTACCTTACGGGATTGATCCAACTCATGTCCTATAAAGACTATATTTCCCAGCTTTTGTTTTTCCATTTGCTTGGAAACATTGAATACTTTCTGTATAGTGCTTCACTGCTGTTACCCTCTGTGGTACACAGTTATCATGAACACTAGAATCTGTGTGGCCCTCGGTGAAGGCATATGCCTGCTAGGATGAGTCCATTCCAGTATCTTAACTCTCCTCATCTTCACCATGCTATGTTGTTGTTATGTGCCGTCGAGTCAGCCCCGACTCATAGCGACCCCTCCTTCGGTTTCCGAGGCAGTATCACTACGGAGTAGGATTGCCCAACCTTCCTTCTGAGGAGTGGCTGGTGGGTTTGAACCGCCAACCTTCTGGTTAGCAGTCAAGTGCTTTAGGCACTATGCTACCAGAGCTCCTTCACCATGCTATATTGTGGCCCAATGAAGTCCACCCCTTCTTCTGTGACATCCCAGCATCCATGCTCTTGACCTCTGTTGATACATCTCTAGCCCAGAAGGTGAGTTTCACCAACATTGGTCTGGTATCTTTTATCTGCTTTCTCCTCATCCTCATATCCAGCATTCATATCACAGTCTCTCTCTTGAGTATTTGTTTAACTGAGGATTCACCATGCCATCTCCACTTGCAGTGCTCACCTCATTGCCATTCTCTGTGCATGTGTGTCAATGATCACTATCTACCTGCAACCCACACCGGACCCCATGCTGGGATGGCTCAAATTCTTATGAATCTGGTAGCACCAATGATGAAGCCATCAATTTATACCTTGAGGAATAAGGAAGCGCTGAAAAAAATATTACACAGGACAAGCCATAATCCTGAGAGTGAATAAAAGTGGATGAATGGATGGATGACCTGGAATTCTTTGTCTCATGATGTTATAATTGTTATCGTTAGATGCTGTCAATCATCTCCAACTCATAGTGACCTTATGTACAGCAGAAAGAAACACCACCCAGTCCTGTGGCAGCCTCACTATCCCTGCTGTACTTGAGCCCATCATTGCAGCCACTGTGTCAATCCATCTTGTTGAGGGCCTTCTCCTTTTTCATTGACCCTCCACTTTACCAAGCATGACATCCTTCTTCAGAGAATTGTCCCTTCTGACAACATGAACAAAGTAGGTGACATGAAGTCTGGCCTTTCTCACTTCCAAGGAACATTCTGGCTGTACTTCTTCCAGGACAGACTTGTTAGTTCTTTCAGTAGGCCATGGTACTTTCAGTATTCTTTATCAACACTACAATTGAAAAGCATCAACTCTTCTTCAGGCTTCCTTATTCATTGCCCAGCTCTCACATGCATATGAGGTGATTGAAAATACCACAGCTTGGGTTAGATGCACCGTAGTCTTCAAGAATACTTCTTTGCCCTTCAGCACTTGAAATAGGTCTTTTGCAGCAGATTTGCCCAATGCAATATGTTTTCTGATGTGTCGACTGCTGTTTCCATTTGTGTTGATTGTAGAACCAAGTAGGAGCTCTGGTGGTGTAGTGCCTAAGGCACTTGACTGCTAAGCAGAAGGCTGGCGGTTCAGACCCACAAGCCACTCCTCAGAAGGAAGATTAGATAATCTACTTCTGTAGTGATACTGCCTCAGAAACTCAAGGAAGGGTCACTATGAGTTGGGTCCCACTTGACAGCAGTGAGTTTCTTCTTCCTCTTTTTTTTTTTTTCTTTTTTTTGGTAGAAGCAAGTAATATGAAGTCTTTGACAACTTCAAATTTTTCTCCATTTATCATGATGCTGCTTATTGGTGCAGTTGTGAGGATTTTTCTTTTCCATCCTTTCTTCTGTGACATTCCAGCACTCTCGCCCTTGGCCTCTGTTGATACATCTCTAGCCCATTTCACTAATGTTGGTATGGTATCTCTTATCTGAATATAGAGGTGTAATCCACACTGTATATTCTCTGCTCTTCATCAGTAAGTGCTTCAAGTCATCCTCACTCTCAGCAAGCAAAGTTTTGTCATCTGAGTCTGACAGGTTGTTAATTGTTAATTGGAGTCTTCCTCCAATCTTATGCCACATTCTTCTTCCTATAGTCTAGCTTCTCAGATTATTTGCACAGCATACAGATTGAATTATGTATGGTGAAAGGATACAACCTGATGCACTCTCTTCCTGATTTTAAACCTTGCAGTGTCCCTTTGTTCTGTTCGAACAGACTCCTTGTCTATGTACAGGTTCCTCATGAGTACAATTAAGTGTTCTGGAATCCTCATTCTTCTCAATGTTATCCATAATTTGTTGTGATCTGTACAATTGGATGTTTTTGCATAGTCAATAAAACACTAGTAAACATTTTTCTGGTATTCTTTGCTGTCAGACGAGATTCATCTGACATCAGGAATGATATCTCTTGATCCACGTCCTCTTCTGAATCCAGCTTGCATTTCTGGAAGTTTTCTGTCAATATACTGCTGCAACCATTTTTGAATTATCTTCAGTAAGATTTTACTTGTGTGTGATATTAATGATATTGTTAGATAATTTCCACATTCTGTGGGATCACCTTTCTCAAGATAAGAAATTTTATTTTGGAATTCTCACATGTGTCAATAACTGACTTTTATCACACTCAAAATTGTATGGACAGGTATCTTAATACTTTATCTTCTTGTGTGTTTTACTGCATTATGTATGTTGTCCTTTTCCTCTTTACTCTTAAAAAGTAAAACAGCTTGGTTGTTGTTATTTTGCCTTTCTTATGTGGAGAACTATCTGCCATTGGAATGAAGGGCATTACCATAGCACTATTTTCCAATTATTTCTCTATTTATGCTCCTATAAACTATGTGTGTAAGGGCATTGGTGGAGTGTAGAATTCTCACTTTCCATATGGTAGATTTTAGTTTAATTCCTGTTCAATGTACCTAATATACAGCTACTGTCCATCTGTGAGTGGAGGCTTTTATGTTGCTACAATACTGAACAGATTTCAGCAGAACTTCTAGAGTAAGATTGGAAGAAAAGCCTTGTGATCTGCTTTCCAAAAATCAGTTAAAGAAAATATATAGAGCACTATGATCTGATCCCCAACTGATCATGGGATGGTACAGGACCAGGCAACTTTCTGTTCCATTGTGCATGTGATCAATATGTGTTGTGGAAATTCTTTAGTGGTAAACAATAACAAACTATGTGTGAGACAAAGCCAATGAGGAAAAGCAATAGCTAGAAGAAAAAATATTTTAATTAACTTATTGAGAGAGCAATATAATCTTTTTTTAATGTTAGGAATACTGACTATTAGAG
>NW_006921845.1:129406-152798 GCF_000298275.1 Orycteropus afer afer | reverse complement strand
TATTCAACATATGTTTAATCCTAACGATACCAGGGAGATCACATAGTTCAGAGTTTTTCAAATGTTTTCCAATTGAATCTTGTCCACAAATCTGTTAACAAAAAAAAAAAAAAAAAAAAATTCTCACTAATTGTGCTTAATATGGAAACTTTGGAGTAAATTCCCTAAAACAGAACCTAACTCACTGCCATTGAGTCAATATGACTTATAGCGATCTTTCCTTGAGTTTTCGAGGCTGTATCTCTATGTAAATAGATTGCCCAAAATGAGAAGCATGCCTGCCTCTGCAGGGTGGGCCAAGGATACAGGCCTGAAAATTCATATACAGAGGAATATAAGACATGTTCTTAAAGAAATACCATGTTCTTTTATGTGATGCCATGCCAATCTGCTACTACTAGTTCTCTGCTGTTGTTGTTAGATGTCGTTGAGTCAGGTCTGACTCATAGCAATCCTTTGTATGACAAAATGAAACAGTACCTGGTCCCACACCATTCTCACAATCTTGCTATGCTTGAGCCTATTGCTGCACCACTGTGTCAGTCCATCTTGGTGAGCATCTTCCCCTTTTTTTGCTGACCTTCTACTTCGCTAAGCATGATATCTATCTCCAGGACTGGTCAGGTCACTTCTGACAACATGGCTAAAGTACATGAAGCAAAATCTGGTCATCCTCTTTTCTAAGGAACATTCTGGCTGCACTTCTAGAATGGATTTGTTCTTTCCTCTGGTAGCCCATGGTATTTTCAATATTCTTTACCAGCACTAAAATTCAAATGCATCAAGTCTTCTTCAGTCTTCCTTATTCATTGTACAGTTTTCACATGCATGTGAGGCTACTGAAAGTGCCGTGCGCTCAGTGAGGAGCACCTTAGTCTTCAAAGTGACGTCTTTGCTCTTTCACACTTTAAAGAGGTCTTTTGTAACAAATTTGTCCAAAGCATCATGTCAGTAACCTGTTTTCTTGACGGCTGCTTCCATGGAAGTTGATTGTGGATTCAAGTAAAATGAAATCCTTGACAATTTCATCCTTTTCTACATTTTTCATATGCTGCTTATTGGTCAGGTTGTGAGGATTTTTGTTTTCTTTATGTTGAGTTGTAATCCATACTGAAGGCTGTAGTCCCTGATCTTCATTAGTAAGTGCTTTAAGTGCTTCACTTTCAGAAAACAAGTTTGTATCATCTGTATATCGCAGGTTGTTAATGAGATTTCTTCGAATCTCAATGTCATGTTATTCATAGAATCCAGCTTCTTGGATTATATGCTCAGCTTTAAGATTGAATAAGTATGGTAAAAATACACAACCCTGACACACACACACATACACACACACATCTTTCCTGATTTTAAATCATGCAGTATCCCCTTGTTCACTCCCAACGACTGCCTCTTGGTCTATGTACCCATTCCACATGAACACAATCAAGTGTTCTGGAATGCCCTTTCTTCCCTATGTTATCCATAATTTTTTTTTATGATGCACACAGTTAAATGCTTTTGCATAGTCAATAAAACACAGATAAACATCTTTCAGGTGTCCTTTGTTTTCAGCCAAGATCTGACACCAGTAATGGTATCCCACATTCCAGGCCCTCTAGCTTGAATTTCTGTAACTTTCCTGTTAATATACTGCTGCAACTGTTTTTGAATGATCTCAGCAAAATTTTATTTGCATGTGGTATTAATAATATTGCTTAATAATTTCCATATTCTGTTGGATCACCTTTCTTTGGAATGGGCACAAATATACATCTGTTCCAGTCAGTTGGCCAGGTAGCTCTCTTCCAAATTTCTTGGCATAAACAAGTGAGCACCTCCAGTGCTGAATCCAGTTGCTGAAACATCTCAATGGGCACTGTGTGTCAATTCCTGGAGCCTTGTTTTTCACCAGTTCCTCCTGTGCAGCTTGAACTTCTTGTTCACAAGAGTAAAAAGCCTTGGTGATGCAGTGGTTAAGTGCCCAGCTGCTAACCAAAAGTCAGTGTTTGGGACCCATCAGCTACTCTGAAGGAGAAAGATGTAGCAGTCTGTTTCCTAAAGGGCACCCCTTTGAAAGCCCTATGGGGCAGTTCTAATTTGTCTTATAAAAAGTCAATGACTCAGAATCAATGTAATGGATTTTTTTTTTTTTGATATTTAATTACTAGTTTAAAAGCATACATTTAAATCTTCATTTCTTTGAATATGTTCTGCAGCTGTTTCCCTCTGCAAATGTGATTGAGATCATTCATGGTCACAGCAGAAAAGAACTTTTTGTTGTTCTGGTTTATTCAAAAGAGACTATGGGGTGGCACACTTTCAATTTCTCCTCCATTTTCATATCTGAACTACTAACAGATTTTTCTATGGCAATCATCACTTTGTCTCTGCTTTCATTTGAGCTATTCTTATTTAAGCAATAAAGTAACTGGTTTTGCAAAGAATCAGATCTAGCAACTCCCAGGAGTTTTTCTCCCAATTCCTTCCCTCTAGTGAGTTGTTTTTCACAGAAAATATGAAATTTCTTAAAGTAGAAACAACTTTCATTTCAGGAATATTTAAAATCAAGTTAACAAAACAAAACATTTACAAGACATGTTTATTCAGCTTATTCAAGAATGTTAAGATTTCAACCTGACACTCTATGTGCAAACAATAAAGCCCAGCCTCACTGTTGTTGGTATTAGATGCTCTGGAGTTAATTCCAACTCAAAGTGATCCTAGTTGTGCTGAGTAGAATTGCTCCATAAGGTTTTGAAGGCTAACCTTTTGGAAGCAGATCACCAGGCCTGTCTTCACAAGCACCTCAGAGTAGATTTGAACCTGTAACCTTTAAGCTAGTAGTTGAATGTTTAACCATTTGTACCACTCAGGGACTAAAAAGATTATTTGAAGAGAAGTGGAGCCCTGTGAACTCAGTGATATTCTTCCCATCATAATGAAGCCAGAGAGCATTAATGAAGAGCACACTCAATCAAGCTGGTCAGAACATTGTTCCAAAAATATCTCATCTTTTCATGCCAGGAGTTCTGCCATTAAAACAAATAAACAAACAAACAACAAAAACAAAACAAGACACAAAAACCTTTCTTATAAATTATATAGCCTATTTTCAAAGCAAATTCCCGTGAAAGTAACAGAAATGAGATTATATCTGACTGAGAACAAGGAATTCTGGTTTGTATTTGAGGGAAGAGTAGATGATGGAAGATGAAAGGACACATAGATATATTTTTCTCTAGATTTCAACTTGGCCAGAGGTCAGCCTTGATGTCCTCAAATTCCTTCTCTTACAAACCACCCTGGAGAAGCAATTCAGTTGATATTTATGCATGTTCTGTAGCAAACACTATACTCATTGCAAAGTCTATAAAGACCCTGTAATAGAGGAGACTCCAGGGAGGGTCTCTGTCTGCTGCACACAGAATCTAATCTTTGGGCACTGGTCATTGAGAATAAGAGAGTAACTTTATTTGCATAGCACTAGATAAGGAGCTAGAGGGACTCTCTCTCAGGTCTGACTCCCCAAGGTAAGTGTGAGCTATAGCTTTATAGGGTTTGAACAGGGAAATTATACATACTCACTGAAATTCTCAGAGATCTACTTCACAAGGATTTTTTTGGGTTGTGCAAGTGCATGCTCAGAGGTCATACATCACATGTTCTAAAAATGAGGACCTTAGCATGATCAGTGGGGAAGTTTTCACAGGGGCTACATCACTGGGTCATCTCAGGACAGGCTGAAGTGTTGTGCACATAGTCCACAGGGCAAATCTGGTAGGAACTCATGTACACTTGTTGTCTCCCTTTTGCAACTGTTGATTTCTAAAAAAAAGGAAGCAACTTGAAAGTTTCAATTGCAGAGAAAAGTTACAATTGCAAAAGTTGTGGGAGCATGGCCTATAAATTCATATTCTGCCTGTTAGGAGCTCTGGGGACTGGGGTGGGGTTACAGCCCCTACCTTGAAGGAAGGGACCCCTTCAATTAGAAGTAGATAGTAGAATTTGACAGATTATCATCATAAAAATGCAAAAAACACTACCATCTAATTGGATCAGACACATAGCGACCCCTCCTTGGATTTTCGAAGTAGATTGCCCAACCTTCCTTTCCAGAAGTGGCTGGAGGGTTTGAACTGCAAGCCTTCTGGTTAGCAGTCAAAGGCCTTAGGCACTATGCCACCTGCGCTCCTGATTATCATCATATGTGACAACAACAGCATATGTCATATCAAATGTGACAATAACAAAAGAGAACTTTTTTAAGGTTTATCATGTACAAAGTATTATTTGTAAACATTTAACTCATTTAATCCTCACTAAAATCCTATGAGGTAGTATTACTAGTATTCCCATTTTATACATGAGAAAACTAAGACACAGTAAAGTTATGGAATTTGCCCAGCCATGAAACCTCACTCTGTTCTTTCTTTTAGTAACTTCATGATAACATTATCATGGACACAGAGGAGCTATAGGAGTGTAGAGTGAGTGATTATTTATGCTTAGAAATCCTTTGGAAGACATTGCAGAAAAGGTAACATGTGAGCTCAACTTTGAAGGAAGAGTGGAGCAAGAGGATGAACAAATGTCAAATAAAGAAGGTGGAAAAGTACACCAAGTCAAAGGGAAGGTGACATTTGTTCAAAGCATGGATGTGTGATATGCACATTGTTTATGCAGAAAACTATATTGTAGTTTAGAAGATGAGTGGAGGTGGAAATGGAAGTGAGGAGGGAGAACAGCAGAGAGAGAGAAGGGAGTGGTGAAAAGGAGACTAATCAGGTTATTAAGTTCTGCATTGTGAAAGGCTCTTTATGAAAGTACCTAGCTTTACCAGGGTTTTTACATGGCTTTTAATAGTTCCTCCTTTCACTCTCAATAGTGTTTTCATTCATTAGATAAATTACATGGACACCTTAACTCTATATGAATATAAGGAATTTTGCCATAAAATCTTGGCAAGGGACATTCAGTAAATATGTGGAGCTTGAGTATGATCCAAGTCAGCCAAGGATATTTGCCAGTTCAGCCAGTGCTCCACATATAATGGGCAGGCTCTTCATTAACAGAATAGAAATGACCCTGCTAGTGCCTGAATTCTCTCTTAATAATTGGTAGGGTAACATAACAAACATAAATGCTCCCTTGGGATGTTCGTAACAGTTAACACCCACTAATCTTTGCACAAATCAGCTATAAGCTGTCTTAAATCAGCTGCTTAGCCTTTTCTCTGTTATTTGGACTTGCATAGCAAACTCATAGCAAAATTGCAACTGAATCAAAGAGCTTTAGTTTCTTGGTATGAAACTCTGTCACCTTACATTTTTTTTTTCCAATTGTGAGTGAATAATGCTCTATTTTGTTAAAACAGAAAAATATGTAGAGCTGTACATATCTTGGATCCTTACTTTTCCACAAGAAATCTAATCATGCTTCAGTCCCTGTGCATGGCATTCTACACATGAGTTGGTGATAGTGACTAAAATTTGAAGGACAAGTCACAGGGAAAGTAAACTTAACTGAAAATAAGCTCCCATCTTAGAGGATCAGATAAAGAGATGTTTTGCTTTATTGAGTGAAAAGTCTCATTCACCAGGGTATGACTGGCACTTATGCTCTTAAGACATATACCAGGAAACTGCTGAAAATCTCAAAGTCATCTGCTCACAGACTCAGTGATCATTATCAATGAGCTTATTTGTGCTTCCAAACATCTCCAATCAGTGGTCTGCATTCCCAAGATGTACTTACCCATTACCTCCTCCACTGTACTGAAAATTTCCTTCAAGCAACCAACAAATAAAAAAAAGAGAGGCTTTCTTAACTTCTATATTTAAGACATTTACTTATGATGACTGGTTTCAACCTCTCTCATAAGATGTTATTCAACTCTTGATTAACTATCTGTATATTTGCCTCGTATTTCTGTGCTTAAATATCCCCCCAATAACCTCATCTAATAAAGTGAATTTCAAAGGAAGGAATCAACTAGATTTGGGTTGAATTATGTAACTGACAAACTTAAAGGTCAGGCAGATTTTTGTAGTTAATGAGTATTACAAAGTTTCCTTTAGTTTTCGAAGTATTCTTTTTATTTCATCTTCTTTTTAGCTCACTGCAATTTTAATCATATTTGGTGAGATCCTATGTTACCTTTGTTTTTCAATTATTTTTCAGGCACGTTTTAGGATTAAGGTATTGCTAAATAGTATAGTATTATCATTAAAAAGACAGGAAAGGAAAAAAAGACCAAAATGGATGTCAGAAGAGATTCTGAAATGTGCTCTTGAATGGAGAGTCTCTAAAGCAAATGGAAGAAATGACAAGATATAGAAGCTGAACAGTAGATTTCAAAGACCAGCATGAGAAGACAAAGTCAATTATTATAATGAAAAGACTTGAAGTTAGATAAACAAAAGGGAAGAACATGCTAAATGTTTCTCAAGCTAAATGATTGAAGAAAAAATTTAAGCTTTGAGTTGCAATATTGAAAGATTCTATGGGCAAAATATTGAATCATGCAAAAATACCAAAAGAACATGGAAGGAATACACAGAGTCACCATAACAACAACAAAAAATGTTCAATGTTCATCTCTTTCAGGAGATGGTATATGGTCAAGAATCAATGGAACTGAAGGAAAAAGTCAAAGCTGCACTGAAGGAACTGGGGAAAAAAAAAGGCTCCAAGAATTGATGGAATACCCACTGAGATATTTCAACAAATGGATGCCATGATGGAAGCACTTAGTCGTCTATCCCAAGTAATTTGAAAGAAAACTACCTGGCCAAGTGACTGGAAGAGTTTCATATTTGTACCCATTCCAAAGAATGGTGATCCAACAGAATGTGGAAATTATCAAACAATATCATTAATTACACACACAACTAAACTTTCGCTAAACATAATTAAAAAATGATTGCAGCAGTATATTGGAAGGGAACTTCCAGAAATGCAAGCTGGATTCAGAAGAGGACATGGAACAAGGGATATCATTGCTGATGTCAGATAGATCTTGGCTCAAAGCAAAGAAAATCAGAAAGATGCTTATTTGTGTTTTATTGACTATGCAAAAGCATTTGATTGTGTGGATCATAATAAATTAGGGATAACATTGAAAAGAACTGGAATTTCAGAACACTTAATTGTGCTCATGAGGAATCTGTACATAGACCAGGAGGTTGTCATTCAAACAGAAAGAGGAGATACTGCATGGTTTAAAGTCACGAAGGCAGTTCATCAGGGTTGTATCCTTTCACCAAGTTAATTCAATTTGTATGCTGAGAAAATAATCTGAAAAACTGGAATATATGAAGAAGAACAGGCATCAGGATTGGAGGAAGACTCATTAGCAGGCTGTCATATGCAGATGATGCAATCTTGCTTGCAAAAGTAAAGATAACTTGAACCATTTACTGATGAAGATTAAAGACTACAGTCTGTAGTATGGATTACACCTCAAGATAAAGAAGACAAAAATCCTCGCAACTGGATCAATAAGCAGCATCACGATTAATGGAGAAAAGATTGAAGTTGTCAAAGATTTCATAATACTTGGATCTACAATCAACACATGGAAACAACAGACAAGAAATCAGATATGTATTGCACTGGGCAAATCTGCTGGGACAGACCACTTTAAAGTGCTGAAGAGCAAAAATATCTCTTTGAAGACTAAGGTGCACCTGACTGAAGCCATGGTGTTTTCAATCACTTCATATACATGTGAAAGCTGGACAATGAATAAGGAAGACCAAAGAAGAGTTGATGCTTTTGAGTTGTGGTGTTGGTGAAGAATACTGAAAGTACCACAGACTATTAGAAGAACTAACAAGTTTGTCCTGGATGAAGTGCAGCTGCAATTCTCCTTGGAAACAAGAATGGCTTTGGTCATGTTGTCAGAAGGTTCCATTCCCTGGAGAAGGATATCATGTTTGGTAAAGTGGAGAGTCAGTGAGAAAAGGAAGGCCCTCAGTGAGATGGATTGACACAGTAGCTGCAACTATGGGCTCAGGTATAGCAAGCATTGGGAGGCTGACACAGGACCATATTCTATTGTGCATATGGTCACTATGAGTTGGAGGAGACTTGACAGCACCTAACAACAACAGAGACTCTAAGTTGTGACCTTACCATTCACTTTTCAGTTCTCCTTGAGCTCATGGATGAGTATGTGGATAAATTTGAGATTTTATACAAAAAAAAAGACCTGACATTTTGTCTTATTCTGTTATGTTAATTCTACCTACTTCATAGAAGTTTTATGAAGATCAAAGGCAAAAATGTATTTAAATCACTTATTAGATTGCAATTGCCTGGAACATATTAACTGTTTGAGTAATATCAGCTTTTCTTTTTTTGGTCATAGAATTTTTAAAATCTTCAGGAATAACAAATAACCTCTCCTCTTTCAGATAAGGAATCTGAGGCCCAGAGAGAGGAATTCATGAGTCCAAATAATTGTATGAAACATTAGTTGAACTACATAGCTATTAAATTTATGAAGTATTATTAAATTTTATAAAGCATACTTTTTAATTTATGTTTCAAAGAAAGAATATGGGATTTAAATTAAAAATAATTGAAGTGACATAGTGAGTCCTTTCCTATAAGTCCTCCTTATTTGGTGTTTTACCAAGTAAGAGCTATGTTATTTAAAGATAAATTTAACTTCTGCAACATGGAAAGAACATGGAAAGAAGGGAGGAAAACTACAAACTAGAAGAGTAGTAATGCCTTGTATTTGTAGAGGATATTTCAACTAATAATGTATTGAATTATCTGACAAAATTGTTATCTTTTACCACATATTATATGTAGGAATGAAATAGGAGCAAATGCAGGTTCCTGCCTGGTGCACAGTCAGGCTGAAACAGTTTACACACCAAGTGGTTAAGAGGAGAGAAAATTATTTATTGCAAAGTGGCAATGCAAGGAGGCAGTGGTCTTTTTAGCCAGATTTGACTCCCCAAATCTAAATCGAAACAGTTTTTGTAAGTTTCAGAAGAGAGGGTTATGCATATTTGTAAAAATTTCAAGAATTGGATGTGAGATATTTGACAATTGGCTGAAATTTCCTTTATCTCAGTTTAAAGGGACAGTCGTTTTTTAATGCAGTATACTTGCATAGCGAATGAGTCACACCAACTTCCTGTCATCTGTTTCTACTTGCTTCAACACTGACCTTGTTCCATTCCTGTTGGTACCCGACTTTTGGCTTATTTTCTCTTTAAAAGTACTTTAATTCCCTTGTTGTGTTGTTGTTGTTAGGTGACGTCAAGTGGTCTCTGATTCATAGTGACCCTATGCACAGCAGAATGAAACACTACCCCCCAATTTTTTTTTTCCTTTTATTTTTCTCTGCCTGACATTTAGACTTGTTCAAAGCTGCCTTACAAGCTATTACTAGTCTATGGTGTTTTGAGTAAAATACTTAGAAAAGAACTACTATCAGGTCCTTGCTAGGTTCAATACCTTAAGAGCAGAAAGCAATTAACTGGCTTTTGAAAATCAGTCTATGTCCAGGGCTTGGTGCAGGCTAGTCATAGATGAAGTGTTGAAATTGATTAGTTGGATGAGTTTTTTTTTTTCTCAAAATCCATTTTCAAGTAAGATGTCTATTGTCATGGAAACATGTTCAAGTTGTCATGGCAATATGCTCAAGTATAAATTGATTTCCTGTGCTTGTAAAATAGAAATGGTTTTCTAATTCAAAACAAACAAGAGAGCCAGCCTCAGGCTCTGGCCCTTAAGTCCTCATGTCCCTATTTCACTTCTAGCAACAACTAAACTCTCAGTCTCTGGAATTAAAATGGCATAATCTCAAAAATGTGTCTATTATTTTTAAGCATCTGAAGTACTTTATTGGCTTCCAGAAGCCTTAATTTGTGAATGATCCTCAAACATAACAGTTTTAGTAACCCATTATTGATGGAAGTAATGAAAGAAAGAGGTGGATTCATTTACGAAATCCAGAAGCCCTGCTTTTGGGTCGATTTATTGAGCGCTTCTTGATGATTCTTGGGGGCATGTTGGCTATGTCTCCCCAGGAAGAATTTAATGCTGGTGTCTGACAGCAGTGGAAAAGTCTGTTAGCTGATATGGTAGGTAGAATAATGCCCTCTAAAGATGTCCATGTCCTAATCTCCAAATCTTGTGAATATATTAGATAACATGGCAAAGAGGAATTAAAGTTGCAGATGGAATTCAGATTGCTAATCAGCTGACCTAGAGATGGGCCTAAATTATGGGCCATAAGACCAATGTAATCACAAAGTTCTTCTAAGAGGAAGAAGGAGGCAGGAAAGAAAAAAACAAAACAAAAGAAAACAAAACAAAAACCAGAGAACTGGCAGCTTGAGAAAGAATTCAGCACTGAGTACACCTTGATTGAGCCCACTGAGACCATTTCTGACTTCTGGCCTCCAGAACTGTAAGATAATGAATCTGTGAGGTCTTAAGGTATTTACTTCATAGAGTGTATTATAGCAATAAGAGAAAACTAATAGAGCTAGTCCATCTCAGCTTCAGCACTGATCCAAAATCTGTCCAGGGAGTCTCTTCCTCAGCAAAGTTCTGAGAGCAAGATCTCTGAGGCATGGGCTGATGAACTCCTTTGAACCTGTCAACATCATTAAGCACACTGGTGTATGTATCTAGAAGCACAGAGGAAGGTGAAGACCCTAGATATTTAGTGAGACGATATTGGAAGAGATGATATTGGAAGATATAGAATGATGTTGGAATTTTCACTGGCCTAAGCTTTGCACTTCTATGCTGATCTTGAGTATGTGTCCACCGACCTCATAAAGGGAGTATAATTTCAGTTCCAGAAACTCATATCCTCTGAGGATTGGAAGATACAATTTTAGTGAAGAATTATCACACCATCAACATATTCCAGAGAAAACCAAGTATCATCTGTCAAAAATAAGGATAGTAATTTGTTGATTAAAAGTAACTACACAAATCAACTAAAAAGAGCTTAGTTGGCAGCTCTGGTAGCATCGTGCCTAAGGCACTTGACTGCTAACCAGAAGACTGGAAATTGAAACCCACCAGCCACTCCTCGGAAGGAAGATTGGGCAATCTACTTCCGTAGTGATACTGCCTTGGAAACCCAAGGAGGGGTCGCTATGAGTCGGGTCCAACTCGACAGCACATAACAACAACAACAACACACATCAACTAAAAAGAGCTTAGGGTTTTTTTTGTTTGTTTGTTTTTAAAGCATTTGCTAGAACTTAATATTTAAAGAAGTGTCTTAAACCAATAAGATAGAAGGTTTATGCTAATGTTCAGAAATGGATTTTCATTTCTTTCCTTTCTTTTTTTTTTAAGGCAATCATGTCACATCAAGTGTACCAAATAAATGTCAGAGGCAGGAAAAGTTAAATAATAAAATCATAAAAACAAAACAAACAAAAAGAGAAAACAAAGACAAAGAAATCCAATTATCTAATTAAATAAATTCTTCTCTACTTCTTTATTCATGCCCTCCAAAAAGTTTCAATAAAGTTCAATCTCCATGCAATGCCAAATTCACCCAAAAACTGTCACCATTCCCAATAAATAAATACCCACAAATTAGAGTTCCTTTGAAGAACCTTGCAACAACTATGAGATAGACACAGTTTATAATTATTTAGATACACAACATAAAATAATGTCTGCTTTGTCTTTACTTTGGAGGCTAGGGTAACAGTAATTTTAATCTGTGGGAAATTTTGAATACTTCAGGCTTAGCTATAAATTTCTTTTAACAAAGATATTTAGAATGAGGGCCAAGGATTCTACCAACTAGTTTTAATTTTAATCTCTTTTACTTTTTATTTATAACCACTAATGAATAGAACGGGAGCTCTGGTGGCATAGTGCCTAAGACATTTGACTGCTAACCAGAAGCCTGGCGGTTCAAACCCACCAGTCACTCCTTGGAAGGAAGATGGGGCAATCTACTTCCATAGTGATACTGCCTCGAAAACCCAAGGAGGGGTCGCTATGAGTCGGGTCCGACTCAATGGCACATAACAACACAACAACAACAATGAATAGAACAGAGACTAGATACAGTCCCCACTCATCTCATTTAAGAACTTTCTTCAATGAGAGCTTGATTGACTTATGGAATAGACCCAGTTGATAATTGTAAAAAGGACACGGAAGTAGCATCTTCTGACCTCCTCTGATCTCAGGAGGGGTAATCAGAGTCACCATCATCAACAGACCAAGGCTTATTCCTATGAGGCTACACATACCTCCACCCTCCAAACTTTTTACTGTTCTGACAACAGCCTTCCTTCACATGGTGTTCATGACCTCTGCTGTTGTTGTTGTTAGGTGCATTGAGTCGTTTCCAACTCATAGCAACCTCATGCACAGCAAAACGAAACACCACCCGATCCTGTGCCAGCTCCATGATCCTTGCTACACTTTAGCCCTTTGTCGCAGCCACCGTGTCAATTCATCTCATCGAAGCCCTTCCCCTCTTTTGTCGACCCTCTACCCTACCAAGCATGGCATCCTTCTCCAGGGAATGGTCCCCTCTGACAACATGACCAAAGTAGATGAGACAAAGTCTGGCCATTCTCGTTTGTGTTCTTAACCAATAATAAAATAATAATGATCTCTGCTGGGTTCGATAGTTTGTTGCAATGACCACACAGTACTCACAGAATACTCACAATTATGGGGTTTATTAAGAAAGTAACCAGGTACAATTCAGGTTCAGGAACATACTCAGGATATAGTTCTTTAATTAGGACAGTCTCCCCTCTGCTATGCCCTCAGGCATGACTCTCTGGCCCTTGAACCCTTGCCTGCCCCCTGCCCTGATCAAGAAAGTGTTACAAAGCCTTTTTAGCTCTACTGATAGATACACGTAGGTGCACCCCACTCCACCAGCAAGCATCCTGCCCAAAGGCTTGCTTTCTTACTCTGTGAGCCAGATAAGCCTGCTGCTCTGTCTTGTGCTTCTTGGTTCCACTGCTGCCATCTCTGTGCCAGGCATCACTGTGCCGGACTTCTATGCCAAGGAGGTCCAGTGTAAGGATCTCAGGTCCAAGGATGTACTCCACTTTATTTTCAGCCCTTCTCTCTTGATGGCAGGTAGATCCCCTCTCTGCTGTTAAACAAAAAACTCACTTCCATCCAGTTTATTCCAACTCATAGCGAGTCACGCCATTGGATTATTGCCCAGTCTTCCTTCTGCAGACTGGCTGGTGGGTTTGAACAGCGAATCTTCTGGTTAGCAGTCAAATGCCTTAGGCAGGAGGGCTCATTTTAAGCCTGGCAGAGTGACAAAACCAATCCCAGTGTCAGAGTTCTACACACCTTATTTGCATGGTCCCACCTAGTAATTCATTGGGAGTTACAAAGACTACGGCTAGAAAACCATACCAACTAATTCACTGCACCACACTTATTTCATGTAAGAATTATGTTTACTCTGTTCCAAATTTTGGAAAATGGGATTGAGATAATTTAGATCTGTAAAAAGTTGGAGTGCTTCTAGGCCCCAAATTTATTTTATTAGTGAAATTCAAAATAGGGAAAACTACTCTCCAGATAAGATATAATTCAAATCATTTTTCATTTTATTTAGACTCATTAATAACTAGGTGGCTAGAAAGGTTAAGTGCTCAACTAATAGCCTCAAATGTTGGTGGTTCAAATCCATCTACTGGCATCTCAGGAGATAGGTCTAGTGATCAGTTTCTGAAAGATCACATATTTGAAAACCCTGTGGGGTAGTTCTATTTGGGACACATGTTGCTATGAGTTTGAGTCAACTAATGGCAACTAACAATAACAATACTTATGAAAAGAAAAAGCTAACAAACAAACAAAAACATTGTTGTGAAGTTGATTTCGACTCATAGTGATACTCTAGGACAGCGTAGAACTGCCTTGCAGGTTTTCCAAGGTTGTAAATCCTTACAGAAGCATACTGCCACATCTTCTTTTCCACATAATGGCTTTTGGGTCAAACCCCCCAGTTAATGTAACTGCTGTGCTACCAGGGCTCCCCAATAATAACTATAGTAACAACAATTACTTTGATGTAGTGTGGAGAATAGAAAACACAAAATGAAGTTCTAGGCAATCACAGTATCAGACAGGTTGGTACCCTCTTGGGGTAAGAAATTCCTTCTTTAATTCACACGTGCTATACATACCTCTTTTATTTTGTTGTGAATGCCATTATGAGTTTTAAGGTATAAGTTCCTGTGCTTTAAAGTATACTTAGTATTTTCCAGAGAAATATCAGAGAATGATTCTACTGATAGACTTGCAAATACTTGACTCCAACTTGAAAGCACTTAGGTAAAATTACCAAAATTCAACTTTTTATAACATGATTATAATTACAGAATATTGCAAAGAGAAAATTTGAATTTACTTCCTAAAGATGCAGTGCTGTTGGTAACCCCTAACCCCAAGATATATTCTTCTAGTCATCCAAACCTGAAAAACCAAACCTACTGCCGTCAAATTGATTCTGACTCATAATGATCCTATAGGACAGAGTAGAATTGCCTCACAGGGTTTACAAGGCTGTAAATCTTCATGAAAGCAAGCTTCCGCATCATATCCCTACAGAGAAGTTGATGGGTGTGAACCATTGACCTTTACATGAACAGCCTGTCTTTTTAACCACTGCACTTCTTGGGTCCTCATCAGATCATTGTTATTGTTTTTGTTATGTGTCGAGTTGGACCTGACTCATAGCGACCCCTCCTTGGGTTTCTTATTAAAATATATAGCTTTAAAGTATGTTAAATTACTTTTAAGAGATGAGGTAGCTGAAAGTTTCTGATCTAATGACTTCTGAAAGTCAATATTGTTGAGTGAGTGAATAAAATTACACACACACACACATATGTGCATGCCTCTGTTTACCTATCTTTTGAGAGTTTTCAAAGAGAAAAGACTTCAAGACTTCACACAAAATAGATTCAGTCGAATTAAGCTCTCTTTTGTGTAGACCTCAAGAGTGGGGAAAGGCCTGGCCAATTAAGTTTTTGTTTTTGTTTTTCTTTTCTTCTTAAATAACCAGTATTCTTAAAGTACTTCTTAAAGTAATCAGTATTCCTCTTCTCAACTAAGAGGTTTCAGTATTCAATTTCCTATACAATTATTATCTAATAACTATTTCTGAAAAGAACTACTGATTATTAGTTCTGAACCAAACCAAAACCAAATTCACTGCCGTCAAGTCAGATTCGACTCATAGCAACCCTTCCTTGGGTTTCCGAGGCAGTATCACTATGGAAGCAGATTGCCTAGTCTTCCTTCTGAGGAGTGGCTGGTGGGTTTGAACCACCAGCCTTCTAGTTAGCAGTCAAATACATTAAATTATGCTTTAATTTCTGCTTGTCCACTTCATTTTTAATTTTTTTAATGCTGTCAGTAAAAATAATTCTTTATTGAAAATTCCTTCCATATGTTTTCATTTTTTATTGACTTCAAGACTAATCACATTAAGCTTAAGATTGAGAGATTTGGGGCTCTGGTCCCAATCTATATGGCCCATTTAATTTCTCTATTTCTGTTTCATACTTTACTTTACCACAAGTCAACCAAAATTATAATTCTCCAAAATAATATAACATTATAGCTTAGATTCTCCAAGACAATCCTAACTTAAAATATTCTTTTGCTATGTTAGGCCACATTTCACACACTATGCTTGATCCATACTCCTGGTAGATCTGGATCTTGGCATTGTCCCCACCTGAAACAGTGGATGAAGTTCTACTAAAATCAGAAAGTCATATAAAATAAAACCAGAATGGTCCTTATAGCAGAATATCTGATGTTCTGTTTGAACAAGAAAAGTTTGAAGTACACTACCAACTCAGATAAGCAGTTATAATTAGGATGCCATGAAAGCTGTTCATGACAATTATGGAACCAATGGCGAACACTGGAATGCACTTGTATTCAGTGTGGCTAAAATGAATGCCTCATTTAGTGAACAGCAGGTCTTCACAGGTTTTCTTAAGTTTTATTTATGGTTCCATACTTAGGTAAAAGTGAAGTAACAAATACAGAATAGGTTATATTTTATATGTTGTTGTTGTTGTTGTGTGCAGTCGAGTCGGCCCCAATTCATAGCGACCCCTCCTTGGGTTTCCAAGGGAGTATCACTACAAAAGTAGATTGCCTCATCTTCCTTCCAAGGAGTGGCTGGTGGGTTTGAACCTCCAGCCTTCTGGTTAGCAGTCAAGTGCCTTAGAACGACGTTACCAGAGCTCCCATATTTTTTATAGTAAAATTTAAATTTATATGAATCTGAGATAGATTTATACTAATTTGTAAGCTCTGATCACAAAAATGTTTTCTTATGTTTTGATTCTTAGCAACCCTAGATGCTGGAGAATTTGGAGCATCCCATGGGCAGATATATTAGTCACAGGATTTAATTCCCTCCTCTTTAAAAGAGTCTCAGGTTCCTGTAATGTGACAATAGGAATGGCTGCACTTGGCCCCATGCTTCCAGGCTGCATTTAGATAAAATTTCTATTTATTTATTTATTTTAAATCACAACAAGAAAAATACACACACACATACACACACACAAATCCACTGTCATCAAGTCTATTCTCACTCAAAAGGATGGTTTCCTGGATGTTCACAGTGATCCCACTTGTGACCTACCCTACCAAACTGAAAACAAATCAGTGCATGAGTCTCCATTGCAAGGCCTGAGCTGACTGGGGGATGGAAAGAGTACTGATCAAGAAGGAGAAGCTCACATTTACCTCCTTGCTTTTGCTTTCTGGGCTTCTACTTTACAAGACTGAAGCATACAGACTTCTCTTTTGCTCCTCAAATATTCCTTGTCCCTGTCCTTTTTAAACTGTTTTCCTGCACTAAGATGGACAGTATGGTTGCCGTCTTCTGCTATTTAACCTATTATTAGCTCTACAGAGAGTGGAAATTCAGGCAGCATACTGGATCAGTAACTGGTGAAAATACAGTTATCCAACTATCAGTAGTCTGTAAACTGTGCTGTGTTGCCCCCTGGTGGAAGTAAGTCCTTCTCCAATCTCATCACATAGGCGGATTCTTTCTCCCTGGCTCTAGGGCTCATGATTTTTTTGTTTGTTTGTTTGGGTGGGTAGAGATAGGTGAGGAAAATTGTTTTGCAAGGTATGTGAGAATTTGGACGAGATGACAATATTTACACATTTATATATGGAAATGTTCATCATTATATTACTTATAAGATTTGAAAAAATGGAAATAATAGAAATATTGAATAAGAAGAACAAAAAACAACAACAAAAATCACTGCCGTCAACTCATTTCCCACTCATAGTGACTCCTCCTTGGGTTTCTAAGACATCATCTCTACGGAAGTAGATTGCCCAAGCTCCCTACCTTGGAGTGACCTTCTGGTTAACAGTCAAATGTCTTAGGCATTATGTCACCAGAGCTTCCTAGAAATATTGAATAATGAAGTTAAAATAATTGTATCTAATTAAATGGATTGTAAACATTTCTTCTGGCATGACTTTTTGACAGATTCATTATAACTAATATGAGTCATTATTTTTATATCTGGTAAAATTAATTTTATATCTTTAAGTAGTAAAGCTGCTGAATAAAATGAAATATTTTAAAAACTCAATTTTATTTGATTATTTGAAAGCACATATGATGTTATTCTCATGCTATAAATCTTTTACTGTCTTTTCATTAACTCTAGAGTGAAATCTACATTCTTTAATATGTATACAATGATTTTTATGATAATGATTTTATTTAAGTGACAATCTTATCAACCATTTATTTTCCCTTTAGACCTTATACTCCAAAATTGTTAATTTATTTGCCATTCCTCCAAGCCAGAATCTATCATGCATTAGTGTCTTTGGATATATTCCCTGGAATGCAATTCACTGCTTTTTCATCTGTCAAAACTCCTCTGCAAGAATTCAGCCTGATCTGACTGCCATGAACAAAACACAGTCTATATTTCCACTGTGCTCTAATTGGCATAGTACCTACAGCATTTGACTGCTAACCAGAAGGCTGGCGGTTCAAACCACTAGCCACTCCCCAGAAGGAAGACTGGGCAATCTGCTTCTGTAGTGATACCTCCTCGGAAACCCAAGAAGGGTTGCTATGAGTTGAATCAGACTAGACGTCCATGAGTTTGGTTCTTTTTTTTTTTTTTTTTTGTCAAATTATACATGGTGAACACCTACTATTACTCATGATACATCATGTTGTATTCTATAAACTCCTTGAGAGGCAAGGATGTGTTTCTGATTTCTAAACATGTTATTCTTCACATGTGCTGGGTTCACAGAAGGAACTCAATAACTGAATGAAGATGAATTACACATTATCAAATAGTGAGAGAAGTAGATATAATTTAGTGTATTTAAAATCTTTCAAATGATGATATAAAAGTTACACAAAATCAAAATTTAATAGAAAAAAACAACATACCAATATAACATCAAACACATAATGAAATCCAATATATATTATAGTTCAAAAAAGAAAAAAATTTAGTAGCTAACAAATACAGATGATCAATTTCATTATTAATTTTTTAAAATATGCTGAGCAATATATAATCTATGATATCATATATATCTATTGATTTAGAAAAATAATATTAAAATACATAGTAACAAGGCTACAGAAACCTGAAACATTCATAAATCACTGGAAGAATTCATTCATGCCTCCACTCAGCATGTATTTATTATTTAAGTAATGCACAGTGACAGGAACTTGAGTTACAAATCTAATAAGATATTGACTTTGTCCTCAAGGAGATTATAGCTATAATATATGAACAGACAGGGTGTTATGAGAGAACTGGAGAGAGATATTTATTTCAAAATAAGGCATATATCAAGAATAATAACTTCCAATGAAGACAGAAACTTTAAATTAATATTTAAATAAAGAATAAGGGAGGGAGAAAGTAAGCAAAGTTAATGAAAGTACAGAGGAATAAAATGGAATGATTCACTCAAGGGCTTAAAATATATTGGTGCATTCTTTAGAAAAAGAACTTTAAAAAAGAATTAAAAATAACAAATATGTTCATATACTTTGACTAAATAAATCTAATGTTGGAAAGGAATAATACCAAAATATTCCAAAGGACTAAATCTAATGCCAGTTCGTTTCTAATAGCAACAGGAAAAGGAAACAGCTTGGATGTCCAGAGATTAATAACTTATTAGGTAAATTATAGCAGATTAACTTAATACAATATTATATGGTTCTCAATATTGACTTAAAATAATAGCAAAATGGGAAAATTTTATAAAATGAGATAAGGTATAAAGAGCAAAACCCTATTTTTATATTACCGGTTTGTGAAGATAGTGTGTTATTTTCTTTCTAGAAGCTTTATAGTTTCACTTTTTTATGATGCTTACATCTATGATCTATTTCAAATTTTTTTTGGTTTAGCATATGGAATACATGTTGAAGTTCATTTTGTCTCCATATGGGTATTCTGTTGTTCCAGCACAATTTGTTAGGAGTTTTCTTTAGCTACTGAATTGCTATGAGGTTTTGCTTAAAAATCAGTTTACTGTACATGAATGGGCCTATTTTGGACCTTCTCCTTTATTTCATTGATCTAGTGCTCTACCATTACATCAGTTTCGCACTGCATTGTTTATGGAGGCTTTTTAGAGAATCTTTAGTCAAGCAACCTATCTTTCAATATTGTTCTTTTTTCAAAGTTATTTTGTTTGCTGTAGGTCCTTTACAAGATAAATTTTAAAGTTTGCACCAATTTCTATTAAAAAAAAAAACAAAAAAACTATTACAATGATAATTGAGATAGCTTAGAACTTGGAGGAATGAATATCTTAACTTCAAGCCGTGAATATGCTATAGCTCGGCAGCTGGTTGTTGTTGTTAGGTGCTGTCGAGTCAGCTCCGATTCACAGGGGCCCTCTGTACAATAGAACAAAACACTGCCCTGTCCTGTGCCAGCCTCACAATTCTTGCTATACCTGAACCATTATTGAGCGGCTGTGTCAGCCCATGTCATTGAGGGCCCCTACTTGCGTAGAGATACTGCCTGGGAAACTCAAGGAGGGGCCGCTATGAGTCGGGACTGACTTGATGGCAGTGAGTTTTGTTTTTGTTTTTGTTTTTCACTTTACCAAGGATGATCTCTTTCTCCAGGGAATGGCCCTTTCTGACAACATGACCAAAGTAGGTCAGAAGTCTGGCCATTCTCACTTCCAAGGAGCATTCCACCTGCACCTTTTCCAGGCCAGATTTGTTGGTTCTTTTGGCAATCCGTGATCCTTTCAATATTCTTCACCAACACCACAACTCAAAACCATCAACTCTTCCTCTGTCTTCCTTATTCATTGTACAGCTTTCATTTGCATTTGAGGCAATTGAAAATACCATGGCTTGGGGTAGGCACACCTTAGTCTTCAAAAAAACATCTTTGCTCTTCAGCACTTTAAAGTCTTTTGCAACAGATTTGCCCAGTGCAATATGCTGATTTTTTGATTACTGCTTCCATTGGTGTTGATTGTGGAACCAAGTAATATGAAATCTTTGATAACTTTAATCTTTTCTCCTTTTATCATGATTCTGCTTATTGGTCCAGTTGTGAGAATTTTTGTTTTCTTTATGTTGAGGCATAATCCATACTGCAGACTATAGCCTTTTATCTTCATCAGTGAGTGCTTCAGGTCATTTTCGCTTTTGGTAAACAAAGTTGTGTCATCTTCATATCACAGGTTGTTAATGAGTCATCCTCCAATCCTGATACCGCACTGTTCTTCATATAGTCTAGCTTCTCGGATTATTTGCTCAACATACAGATTGAATAAATATGGTGAAAGGATACTACCTGACACACTCCCTTCCTAGAACAATATCTGCCAGGCCTTAATTTTTACTCATTAACCTAATGACTGTCTACTATTTCAACACTAAGAGAGAATATAATACATAAAGGAGTTAATGAGAGTATCATACAAAGGAGGAGGAAAGAGTAGTTTAATTGCTCCCTTTTCCCAATAACTCATCCCTGGTGGACAGAAATCTTAAGGGACCTTCTAGTTCTGTTTCTGATGAAACCTCTTGTATAACCAAACCCTGGATAAAAACACGCCATTTTAGCAAGTGTCACAAGACACTTCAGGGAGCTACACTAGAGAATCATGACTTTTGATTCATAATAGTTGCATAAGCGACTTAGAAACTGAGCTAAGTGGTCTCTATTTGGAACTGCCACATCAACATTACTAAGAGCTATTTCCTTTAGAGTGCACTTGGCCTAAAGCACGCAGAGCACCCTGGACTAAGCATACCATGAACAGAAAATGTGAGTATTTTATTGCCATCCGTCCTAGAACTTTTTGATCTTCACAAAGTCTGGCCTCATTACAATATAGGAATTTTTTTAAAGCTCTCTGTCATACATTTATTCGTTTTTTCCTGTAATGCATTCAAAGACAGAGAATTTTCTTTTTTACATATTTCAACTTAGCCTACTTTCATATACATTTATCATTTGAAAGGATTCTGATGTTGAAACGTTAGACATAGCTCTACCATCTGAAGTAACATACAATAAATCCAATCCTTTTTCTATTGTGTTATTAGTCAGGTTGATATTCATTATAAATTATCTTGAGCTAAATCTTCTTTTTTTTTCTGGATAATTATAATTTGTAAATAGCTGTGGTAGTTAAATTGTGTGTCATCTTGGCTGGCACTGGTTTTAAGTGGCTGGGCAGTTGGATGCAGTTATTCCCCCCATGATGAGACTGGTAATCAACTCCATGGTGGAATCTACTTAGGGATGTGGTGTGCTTCCAGTATATAAGAAGATGGCTTTGAGAAAGGTTTCAGATTTTTGGCAGGCTTATACCTTATATGTAGCTGAGTCTTCATTCAGCAGCCTGCCAGGTTTCTTGCTGATCTTGGGCCTGTTAATGGACTTGAACAAGTGGCCATGCTTTTTGATAATCTTGGGACTATGGAAGTTTACCTGTTGACCTTAGGTTTATCAGCCTTAGCAGCCAGCAGCTGACGGAGTTAAGAGAATCTTCCAGCTTCAGTGGACTGGGAGCAGGAGGTAGAGTGGAAGCCTGACATCAAGGGGCTTTCACTCAGCCTCTAGAGCTGGCACTTTGAACTTCTGACCTCCTAAACTGTAAGAGAATAAAATCTCTGTTTGTTAAAGCCAGCCACATTTGTGGTATGTCTGTTAGAGCAGCACAAGATAACCAAAACAATGGCCATCTAAAATATACCACATAAAACTAAGCACAGTTCACCAGATAGAGTTATCCTTTGTGGCTATTCTGTCCTTTATTCTAGACATGATGCTTCTTTTAATGAATCATTTGGAGTTCATTGCATTTTTAGACTTTTTTTTCCTTGATACAGATCTTTTGAATGTAAAGATCTGTTAGTCCATTACTTCTCAATTTTTAGTATTTTGTAAGCCTTACTCTTACTTATCCTTCTAGAGCCAGGTTTCTCTTTGAAACCTTCTGATTCCTCTCTGCTATCCCTACCTTCTGAGTTAGCATCACATTCACTGTGTTCTCGTAGGACCAGTGCAGTTGTAACATAGACTACAGTTTCTAGTCCAACCATCTCTCTTTCTATACTGTGAGATTCTGAAAAGCAGATAATTCTGTCTTACTCGATCAGCCCATTTTGAGTGCCCTAAATAAATTATGGTTAATGACAGATGTCCAAATATCCATGAAATTAATAAAGTGATGTTCCACAAAAATGTTATGTTTGTCAACATTAAATTAATTTTTTAAAATATCAATTCAGTGCATATTCACAGCCTAACAATATCTTCTTGAATCATTATTATCATGTAAGTGTTCATTACTCTTTTCTATGAATTTTCTAATAATTTATTGTGTAGCTTCATCCAATTATTCGTAAGATTATTTTTCAAGACAAAACTAAGTATAAATTCCTGTGGAATGATAACTCAATATTACTCACTTTATATTTAGTTGTGAGATGCTCTTTGAGTTCATGTAATTATGAGATGACTTCTATATTGTCATCCACCACATTATGTATATAAGAATATTACAAGACATTCAGCAAATACTTTGCTAAAATCAATGTGACCTGGAGCTATAATATTCTTTATTCTACCAACCCAGTAAAACTCAAAACAAAAATGCTTGGCATACTTTAGCAATGTTATGTTGGCTTTGAATAATCACAACTTTATTTTATGAGAGCTCATAAAATACGTATGACACATAGCAACCCACATTGGGTTTCCAAGGCAGTAAATCTTTATGGAAGTAGACTCCCCGGTCTTTCTTCCATGGAGTGGCTAGTGGGTTTGAACTGCCAGTCTTCTGTTTTGATTAGCAGTCAAATGCCTTAGGCACTGTACCACCA
>NW_006921845.1:128034-129306 GCF_000298275.1 Orycteropus afer afer | reverse complement strand
TAACTTACTTTGCTCAAGGTTCATTGATCTCTAAAGTGGTAGGCTAAGATCACTAATGCAGGGTAGCTGATTTTGTGAAGTCTCCATATATATCAGTCACAGGTAATTCAAAGACACATGTGGTGCAGGGTGGAAGAACAAAAAGCAATAGTAATTAAAATCATGTGTCAGAGTCACTGGCCAGGGGTAGACCCACATCTACATTCAGAGTTATAAAGACTGTGACATAGGTAATGGGGCTTCCCTGATGGAGGATTATTAACGGGCCAAACTTACTTCACAAAGAGTATAGAAGTTCTGGTGGAGTAGTGATTAACAATTTGACTGCTAACCAAAGGTTGCCAGTTCGAACCCAACAGCCATTCTGCAGGAGAAAGATGAGATAGTTTGCTTCTGTAAAGATTTACAGCCTCGGAAACTCTATAGGGGCCACTTTACTCTGTCCTATAGGGTTGCTATGAGTCAGAACAGACTCCTCATCAATGAGTGGGGGTCAATGTAAAGAATTAGGGATATAGGAAAATATAGCAGCTCAGCTCCTTTAATAAAAATAAAATAAAAGGGCTGGGTAAAAAATATACTAACTGAGGTTTTATAAAAGATAACAGGGAAATCACAATTTCTGGAGGTATAAGAGCAGCAAGCGGATGTGGCTTGATCATGAATTGACAGTTTTGTACTATAAAACTCTTCTTACTTTGATTCCTATTCACTGTCACCCTCTGTGTTACAGGCTAGAACTGAGGTCCATAGAGTTTTCTTTGGCTATACTCTTTATGGACACAGATACCCAAGCATTTCTTCCATGGTATTGCTGGGTGGGTTCAGACCACCAACCTTTCATTTGGTAACTGAGAGCAAACTGCTTGTACTCTAAACTCAAACTCACTGCCATAGAGTATATTCTGACTCATAGTAACCCCCTTGGGCTTCCAAGACTGTAAATCTTTACAGAAGCAGACTGCTGGGAGCAGCTGATGGGTTCAAACCACTGATTTTTTGGTTAGCACCCAAGTACCTTAACTATTATACCACTTGAGCTCCTTTACTAGACATCTTTAAATTCCTTAAAGTACAAAACTAACTCAGTGCTGGGGAGAGTTGCAGATGTCAGGCAACAAATTACTGGATACCTCATTTAAAAGTGCTGGATATTTTTTGAATATCTATGCATCTATATTCTGATTTCATACTTCTAAACTATGTTTAGGAGCCCCTAATGCTCTGGTAGCATAGTGCCTAAGGCACTTGACTGCTAACCAGAAGGCTGGC
>NW_006921845.1:116093-127331 GCF_000298275.1 Orycteropus afer afer | reverse complement strand
GTAGCTGCATTTGGGTATGTGGTCTGCATCCCATATACAAGCAACAGCTTTGGGAATGGTCTCTAGCTTATGGCACACTTGGACCCTGTGTGTAGCTGTGTCATTGTTCAGCAGCCTGCCATGCTCTGCCGACCTTGGGACATACAATGAACTTAAATTTATGGCCTGCTGTGTGATTTGGTAACACCAGGACTGTGCCTTTTTACTTGTCAACCTTGGGTTTGTCAGCCTCAGTAGCTAACAGCTGTCTGAGTGAAGAAAAGCCTCTAGCTCCAGTGGGCCAGGAGCAAGAGGCAGAGCTGAACTCCAAGGCTGAGGGGCTTTTACCCAGCCCCTAGAGCTTGGCACTTTGAACTTGGACTTAAAGCCCCCAAATTGTAAGAATGAACTTCTGTTTGTTAAGACCATCCTATTTGTGGTATATATTCCTGTCAGAGCAGCACTAAGAAATCAGAACAGAGGCATAGTAGTTAAGTGCTCAGCTGCTAACGAAAAGGTCAATGGTCATAACTCACCAGCTGCTTCACAAGAAAAAGAAGTGGCAATTTGCTCCCTTCAAGATGTACAGCCTTGAAAACACTAAGGGGCAGTTTTGCCCTATCATATAGGGTTGCTATGTGTCAGAATCAACTTGATGGCAATGGGTCTGGTTTGTTTTTAAGATATGTGAATTTTATTTTTATATTTGTTGATTTTTCTTTCTGTGATAAAAGACATAGGAGAAAATTTTAAATTGAATATACACCTACCCCATATCTATAATTTATTTACAAATCATGTTTAGAAAAGCCTGTACTTTTTTGCTAATGCATTAGAAAAGAAAAAAAAAAATATAATTGTTAAAGATAGTCACAGTATTTGAACCGATATGCATATTTTTTAAGGACTGTGGGAATATCTCATTATTTGGAGAAGAGCCTAAGGGTTAGTTTGAGATAAAGATGCATACACTAGGTATAACCAGGTATATAGCTCAGAGGAAGTGCTAAACTATCAACATAGAGTTACTATTTTGTTGTTGTGAGGTGGTGGTGGAGGTGTTTAAGTATTACTTTTATACCAGCTTTGATATATAATTAATATGCCACAAAATTTACTCTTTTAAAGTGCACAAATTCAGTGTTTGTAAGTGTGTTCATAGAGTTGTACAACCATCATCTTTACCTAATTTTATAGCCCCATATTCTTTGGCAGTTACTCCTCACTCTCCCTTCTCCCTAGCACTTTATTTATGCACAAATACCTAAGTTATTTGTTTAACTATTTAAATAACTTTATTTATGCACAAATAACTAAGTTATTTTCTATCTCTATAAATCTTTCGGTTTTGAGCTTTTCATATGAATGCAGTTGTACAACAGGTGGCTGTGGTGCAGTTACTTACTTTATATGACCCTTCTAGTCATAGTCTTTGTGACTCCAAAAGAATAATTGTGTCAGGCTATACAAATATGGTTTTTGTGTCCCAGTAAATGGGATTAAACAGCCTGCTAAGAATTTAAATAAGGTGCATGGAACCCTTTTTGGGGGTGGGATCATACAAATAAGGTGCACAGAACCCTGAGGAGTCAGTTGGACAGTTTTGTTATCCCACTAGGCTTAAAGAAGAGATACAATCCCAGAATGAGGGGAGTAACTCACCACCACCAAGAAGAGCTTGGAATGAGGTGCACACTTTGAACCTGGGGTCTTTGAACTGAGAACCTCCTAGACCCAAGAGACAGACAGAAAGAGTTGTAACACAGGAGATGACACAAGACAATGAGAAGCAGTAGCAGAGAAATGGCAGTCAGAGAACCAGGAGACCAGCAGGAGATGGTGCAATGGCCCACAGATTAGAAAACTGAGTGCCTTTGGGCAGGAGGCTTGCTGGCAGAGAGGAGTGCCTCTGGCACTTATCAATAAAGCAAAAAAGTTCTGTAACACTGGCCTGTACAGGATAGAGGCCAATTTGAGGGACCCCAGGCCCAAGGGAGAGGGCTGCCTGTGGCACAGCCCATGGCCCAAGAAGTGTCTTGACAGAAGAACTGAGTCATTCTTGTTTCTGAATTGTAACCTTATTGGTCGTTTGAACTCACTAGCCACTCTGCAGAAGAAAGATGGTTTGCTTTGCTTCTGTTAATATTTACAGCCTTGGAAACCCAATGGGGGTCACTATACGTCAGAATGAACTGGATGGCAGTGAATTTTTTGGACTTCCCTAATAAACCTCACAGATGTGAATATTTTCTGTACATTCTGTGACCTCTGCAACAAATTTTCAAACCCAGCAGCCAAGTAGAGATTGCGTAGGGAACTTGGGTGGTGTCAGAATTGGTAAAAAGTTTTGAGAAAAGGCATGTCTGATCTCTGCCTCATAGGAATCAGCCTTGCGCTGATGATTTTGATTCTTCCTCCTTGTGCATTTAGACAAAGAGATCAGACAACACCCCACATGCCATTTTTGCAGTTATCTTTTGTGAATTACTTCTTTCATGTAACATAATATTTTCAAGTTTCATCCATGATGTGGCATGTCTTAGTATGTCATTCCTTCTTATTGTGGAATAACATTCCATTTTATGGATATAATACATTTTGTTTATTCATTTACCACTTGATGGACATTTGGAATGTTTCCACACTTTGACTATTATAAATAATTCTGCTCTAAACATTTATGCACAAGTTTTTATGTGGACATATATTTTCAACTATATTGGTTATATGTCTAATTGTAACTTTGTATTTAAGGTTTTGATGAACTGCCTAAGCAGTTGTACCATTTTATAATCCCAACAGCAATGTATGAGAGTTCCAATTTCTCCACATTCTTGTCAAAACTTTGTTGTTTTTTGAATTGTAGTCATCCTAGTGGGTGTGACATGGTGTTCGATTGTGGTTTTGCTTTCCATTATTCTACTGACTAATAAGGTGAGTAACTTTTAATATGTTTATAGGCCATTTGTATATTTTCTTTAGAGAAAAATCTATTCAAGTCTTTTGCTCATATTTTTTATTGGGTTGTTTTGTTATTGAGTTGGAGGAGTTCTTAACATATTCTAGATGTTATTGTGGTTAGGTGACTTTAAGTTGATTTTGGCTCATGGTGACCCTCACACGACAGAGTAGAATTACCCCCATAGGGTTTCCTGGGCTGTGATCTGTATGACAGCAAATCATCAGATCTTTCTCTGGCAGAACTGTTGGGTAAGTTCAAACCACTGACATTTGGGTTAACAACTGGGTACTTAATCAAGGTGCCACCAGGTTTCTTTAAGATATTCTATATACTAGACCTTTATCAGATAAATATTTTTCAATATTTTCTCCCATTCTATAGGTTGTCTTTTTATTTTCTTGATAATGTGTTTGATGCACAAAAGTTTTTAATTTGATGAAATATTTATCTTATTATTGTTGTTGTTTTGTTCTTATACATATGGTGTCATATCTAAGAAACAATTGCTTAATCTAAAGCATGAAAATTTACTCTTGTATTTTGTTTAACAGTGTTATAGCTTTATTTTTACTTTTAGACCAATGATATATTTAGAGTTAATTATTAAGTGTTTTGTGAAGAAAGTGTTCCAAAGTCATTCTTTTGCATCTGGATATCTAGTTATCCTAGCACCATTTATTGAAGAGTTTATATTTCTTCTCTCATTAAATGGTCTTGACACCCTTGTCAAAAGTCAATTCACCATAGATGTGTGGGTTTGTTTGTAGGCTTTCAATTTTGTTCCATTTGTTATGTTTATCTTTTGTCTGTAGTACACTGTTTGGATTAGTTTAGCTTTGTAGTAAATTTTCAAATGAGGAATAGTTAGTCCTGCAGCTTTTTTCTTTTTTCTTCTCTAAGTTTATTTTGGCTAATCTAGGTTCCTAGCATTTCCTTATGAATTTTAGAATTAGCTTGTCCGTAGCTACAAAATAGAACCTGAGAATTGGTCAGGGATTACTTTGAATCTGGGGATCAGTGTAAGAAGTACTGTCACCTTAACAATATAGTCTTCTGATCCATTAATATGTGATGTCTTTCCATATATTTAGATCTTCTTTAATTTCTTTAAAAATATTTTGTAATTTTCATTGTACATGTCTTGAGTTTCTTCTGTTTATTTCTAGTTATTTTGTTCTTTTTAATGTTATTGCAAATGGGTATTTATTTACAATTTCATCTTGGAGTGTTTATTGCTATTATATAATAATAATAATATTAATAATAATAATATTAATAATAATATGCTGCTTCTATATGCATTGATTTTGGAATCCTTGACAATTTTAATATTTTTTCCATTTATCATGATGTTGCAAAATTTTACTCACATGTGATATTAATGATATTGTTTGATAATTTCTGAATTCTATTAGATCACCTATCTTTGGAATAGGTGTTGTGTTATGTACCGTCGAGTCAGACCCGACTCATAGTGACCCTTCCTGGGGTTTCCTAGGCAGTATCACTACAGAAGTAGATTGCCCCATCTTCCTTACGAGGAGTGGCTGGTGGGTTTGAACCACCAGCCTTCTGGTTAGCAGTCAAGTGCCTTAGGCACTATGCTACCAGACCTCCCTTGGAACAGGTATGTGTATGGATTTCTTGCAGTTGGTTGGTCAGCTAATTGTCTTCCAAATTTCTTGGCATAGAGGAATTAGTGCTTCTAGCACTGAATCTGTTTGTTGAAGCATCTAAATTGGTATCTTATGTTTTGCTAATGCCTTCAGTGCAGCTTGGATTTCTTCATTTATTACCATTGATTCTTCATCATATGGTACTTACTGACATGGTTGAACATTAAGTAATTTTTTTTTTGGTAATATGACTTGTACATCTTTTTTGATGTTTCTTGCATGATTCAACATTTTGCCCATGTTTTTGTTGTTAGGTGCCATTGAGTTGGTTTTAACTGATAACAATCCCATGTACAACAGAACTAAACACTGTCCAGTCCCATGCCATTCTCACAATTGTTGCTATATTTGAAGTCATTGTTGTAACTACAGTGTTAATCCATCTCATTGAAGGTCATCCCCTTTTTAGCTGAGCCACTTTACCAAGCATGATATCCCTTTCCTGGGATTAGTCACTTGTGATAACATGACCAAAGCATGAGAGATGAAGTCTGACCATTTTCCCTTCTAAGGAGCATTCCAGCTGTACTTATTGCAGCACAGATTTTTTCTTCTGGCAATCGATGATGTATTCAATACTCTTCACCAACACCATCACTCAAATGCATCAATTCTTCTGCAGTCTTTCTTATTCATTGTCCAGCTTTCACATGCATATGAGGCTATTGAAAAGATGATATCTCAGATCAGGAGCAACTTAGTCTTCAAACTGACATATTTTAATGAGGTCTTTTGCCTTTGATTTGCCCGATGTAATACATTGTTTTGTTTCTTAACTGCTGCTTCCATGGGTGTTGATTGTGGATTCAAGTAAAATGAAATCTTTGATAACTTTAATCTTTTCTCCGGTTTTGGCCAATAGAATCCTTCAGTACTGCAACTAGAGGCTTCACTTTTTCTTTCAGCCTCAGAAATGGCAAGTGTGTTCTTCCTTTTTAGTTTTCTAATTCCAGATCTTGGAACATTTCATTATAATACTTTATTTGTCTCCTCGAACCACCCTTTGAAATCATCTGTTCAGCTCTTTTACTTCATTATTTTTTCCTTTTTCTTTAGTGGATCTATATTTAAGAGCAAGTTTCAGTGTCTCTTCTAACATCCATTTTGTTCATCTCTTTCTTTTTAATGAGTATTTTCTCTCTTCATGTACGATGTCCTACATGTCGTCTCACAACTTGCCCAGTCCTCAATCACTAGTGTTCAATGCATCAAATATGTTCTTGAAGTGGCCTCTAAATTCAGGAAGAATATACTCAGGGATGTACTTTGGCTCTCAGGAACTTGTTTTAATTTTCTTAAGCTTCTATTAAACCTAGATATGAGCAATTAATGGTTTGTTCCATAGTTGGCCCCTGGCCTTGTTCTGAATGATGTTATTGAGCATCTCCATTTTCTTTTTACACAATGTATTTGATTTTATTCCCATGTATTTCATCTAGTGATGTCCATGTGTATAGTTTTCATTTATGTTGTTTAAAGAAGAAATTTCCAATTAATAAGTCTTGCAAAATTCTATCATGCAATCTTCTACATCATTTGTATCACTGTTGTTGTTGTTGTTATGTGCTGTCAAGTCGGACCTGACTCATAGTGACCCCTCCTTGGGTTTCCGAGGTGGTATCACTGCAGAAGTAGATTGCCCAACCTTCCTTCCAAAGAGTGGCTGGTGGTTTGAACTGCTAGCCTTCTGGTTATCAGTCAAGTGCCTTAGGCACTTTGCCACCAGAGCTCCCTTTGTATCACTAAGGTTACATTTTCCAATTATTGATCCTTCTTGTTTGTTTCCAACTTTCACATTACAATCACCAATAATTATCAATGCATCTTGATTGCATGTTTGATCAATTAAACGTCTTCAGTTTCTTTGTCTTTCAAATCAGTAGTTGGTGTGTATGTTTGCATAATACTATTAACTTGTCTTTCTTGTATGAATATTGATAATAACAGTGTTATATTTCAGGATAGATTTTGAAATGCTCTTTTTGAAGATGAATGAAGCACTATTCCTCTTCAATTTGCCATTCCCAGTATAGAAGACCATAGCATTATCCAATTCAAAGTGGCCAATTCCAGAAATCAAATGACATATTTCATCGGGTAAATGTGCTCAAAAGACCTCTTTACTGTGTTAAAAGTAAAGATTTCACCTTGAAGATTATGATGTGCCTGACCCATGCCATGGCATTTTCAGTCTTCTCATATCATTGTGAAACCTTGACAGTAAATAAGGAAGACCTAACAATAATTGATGCATTTGAGCTACAGTGCTGGCAAAGAATATAGAATATACCATGGACAGCCAGAAGAATGAACAAATTTGTTTTGGAAGAAGTACAGCAGGAATGTTCCTTAGAAGTGAGAATGGTCAGACTTTATCACTCATGCTTTGAAAGTGTTATCAGGAGGGAGTAATTTTTGGAGAAAGACATCATGCTTGGTAAGAGGAAGACCTTCAAGGATATGGATTTACTAACAGTAAGTACAACAATGGGCTCAAACAATGCAAAGATTTTCAGGATGGTACAAGACTAAGCAACATTTCCTTCTCTTATGCATAGATTTACAGTTATACCTCTTCCTTTCCAATATTTGAAACTTTAATTCATCTTCTACTAATTGTTCTGCACAGAACTTCCAGTACAATATTGAATAGGAATGGGAAGAGTACACATTCTTCTCTTGTACTTGATATTTGGAAGAAAACATTCGGTCTTTGAGCATTAAATATATCATGAGCTGCAATTTTTATTTAAAAAATAAAAATAGAATGTTTTTCAGCAGTGCATGTACTCATGTTATTGTATCATAACTTTTGAATTTCTTACATTCATATGACCCTTAAAATTGTTTAAATTTGAAGAATCTTATAAAAAATAAAAGTTAATTATTTTTTATTTTTGTTATGATTTGGGTGAAAATTTACAGAGCATTCATTTTCCATGCAATAGTACATGCATACTTTGTTTCATGACATTGAGTGCAATCTCCATAATGTAACAATTCTCTTCCCACTTCCTGTAGTTACTTTTTCCCTATGTCCTTGTTTCCTGTGAATTCCTGCCCCATGAGCTATCTCTCTGTGCAAATTCTTCCTTTCTGATCTACCATCATTGATTGTTCTAAGGAATGTACCTACCTGGTGTAAATGTTCACCTTATATGCCTGTCTACTGTTTGACTGGAAGTCACAACAGTGAGTTCAATTCCAGGCCCTAAGATTGACCAATGACTATAGTTTCAGATGTTTCCACAGTTTCTATCAGACCAGTAAACCTAGTCCTTTTTATGATTTTAAGTTTTATTCCTCATTCTTCTCCCACTCTGTCCAGGATTGCCTGCGATGATCCCTTCCCAAGTGGTTGACAGCGGTAGCTGGGCATCATCTAGTTCTTTTGGTGTCACAGTCATATAGGATGAGATTCACATGGTCCACTAGTCCCTTGAACTAATGTTTCTATGTGTCTTTGATTTTCTTCATTCTTCTTTGTTCCAGACAAGAAGAGACCATTTATTTCATCCAGATGGCCCCTTGCAAACTTTTAAGACCCCAGTTACTACTCACCAAAGTAGGATGCAGAACAAAGTTTTTGTGTAGTATGTTATGCCAATTGAGCTTGATGACTTCTATGACCATGGTCCTGAGTCCACTGGTCTAACAACTCATTCCCTTAAGGTGGTTGACTGTGGCTAAGAAGTTATCATAACTGTGTCCTCTGTTAGTTCCATTTATATGGACATTCTTACAACACTTATAAATATATGTGTTGAAATATTATCTGCTAACCTTGTATGTGATCATGGGTATATTTCCTTTTGCCTAGACATACCTGATCATTCAGCCTGTCTACTTATGTATCTATCCATAGATTAAATTTTAATATTACTGATAATGCAGTATTGTATATTTAAAAGTGTTTATCTTTGTTGTCTGTATCTCGTGTGTACTTCTCTGTGTCTTCCTTTTCCTTAGTGTTATTGTGTTGGTCACTCACTTTGATATATTCCTTTCCCTTTACCCAAATCAATATTTGTCTCTTATCTATATAGCAATTCTCCCTCCCGTCTCCTTCCATCCTTGGTTAACTAAAACAGAAAGCTTCCTTCCATATATAAACCTTTCCTTGATTTTTTACAATAGTGGACTAATATAGTATTTTTCTTTCTGTGATTGACTTTTTCCACTCAGCATAATGTCCTCCAAGTTCATCCATGTTATGTGGTGTTTTGCAGGTTCTACATTATTCTTTGATGTTGCATAGTATTCCATTGTGTCTATGTACCATAGTTTGGTTATCCATTTTTCTGTTGATGGGCACTCAGATTGTTTCCATTGTGAATAGTGCTGCAGTGAACATGGGTGTGCATATATCTATTTGTGTTCTGCCTCTCACTTCTTTATGCTATATATGTAGTAATGAGTTTGCTGTATCAAATCATAATATTTCTTAATTTTTAAGGAACTGACAAACTGATTTCCACAGTTGTTTTTATCATTTTTACAGTCCCACCAGCAGTGTATCAGAGTCTCAATCTCTCCACATCCTCACCAGCATTTATTATTTTCTGTCTTGTTGAACTTTGTTATTAATGCTGAGGTGAGATAGTATCTTGTTGTTTTGATTTGTATCTCTCTAGCGTAGTGCCTAATGCATTTGACTGCTAACCAGAAAGCTGGCAGTTCAAACTTCCAGCCACTCCTCAGAAGGAAGGTTGAGAAATCTACTTCTGTAGTGATACTGCCTCAAAAACCCAAGGAGGGGTCACTATGAGTTGAGTCGTACTCAACAGCACATAACAACAATGGCTAATTATTATAAACATTCCTTCATGTGTTCTTTGGCCTTTTGAATATCTTTGGTGAAGTGTTAGTTCGCCAAATTTTGGCATTACTATTTGACCCCTCAAGGGAGAGTTGGTTCCCTAATGGAGAGAATAAGAAAAGTCTAATGAGGAGTGACAAACTAAAATGTCTTTAATAATCTTCAGGTAACACAGATATATAAAGGTATAAAATACAGACATTGGTGATTTGGAAAATGCATGTTCTGTGAAAGACTGTAAATTCAAATGTATTTCTAAAGCACCATGCTATTGAAACAAAGTGTATCTATTGGACTACTTCTTCTCAAGCTCAATGATTTACAAATGTTTAGCAAGAAAGATAGGAGAACATGGCAGACACACTCAGGCTACTGGAGTTACAGTATTAGTAAGACATTCCTCATGGCCATGGCTTTCTAACAGTCAATTTGAAATTATATTCTGCCTGTGGTACAATAGCTCCTTATTCCCAAACCTTTATAAAAATGCATTCTACCCATCATTCATATGTTAATGGTGCCTTCGAAAAACAAACTAGGAATAGCATGAGCAGTCCTATCAGTTCCAGGAAATAAAAGGACACCCTCATTTTATTTTGCTTTTCTTTCTTTCTTTCTTTCTTTTTTTTTTTTTATTATTTATTAAGGAAAGTTTCTCCACTGACAAACTATTAGAAACATTAAAAAATCTAGTGAGGTGGTTGGTTTTTAAAGCAACATGCAAAAACTGATAACTTTCCTAACTCAAAAAGTAAGATAGAAATATCAAATAAGAGAGACAACATTCACTGTCAAAAGAAAAAACAGACCAAAAACATAAAATACTTAGGAATAAATGTAATAAGGCAATATTAAAAAGATTATTGAACACATTTTATGCTTTAGAGAAAGCAACATTTTGAGATATCATGCTAACTAAATAAATCACTAAATCAAAAGATATACCAATCAATTGTAGGAGAGGGAGCAGGAAACTGGATGGACTAGATTACAGATCATCAGGAGGTCCAAGGAGTTTTCATCATTGTGTGTTTTTAATATGTTTCCATTGGAAAACAGTAGAAAAGGAAAAATATCTTTATACAACATTCTAATATATAGTAAAATAAATATAAAATGTATTACTAACACACAATGGATAAAACATGCGGCAATGTAAAAGCTGTCATGGTTAAACAATGTGGCAATATAAAAGCTATCATGAATAAAATGGTGTGGTGACATAAAAGACAGTAATGGAATAGAGTAATGAGGTCAAAGGTATAAAAATTTAATATATAATAAAAGTATTTCAGATCAGTGGCAGATGATATTTGATGTGTGCATTGATTGCTATAAATTGGCCTCTGATCACTGCTTTTGCTGTGCCCCAAAGATTTTGGTATGTTGTGTTTTCATTCTCATGTGATTCAAGGAATTTTTGAATTTCAATTTTGATTTCATCTCTTACCCAGTCTCTCTCAAGGAGGGTGTTGTTCAGTTTCCATGTGTTTACTCTTTTCCTGTTGATCTTCCTATTGTTGATTTCTAATTTGATCTGAGAAGATGCTTTGCAGTATTTCGATGTTTTTAAATTTATTAAGGCTTCCTTTATAGCCTAACATATGGTCTATCATAGAAAAAGTTCCATGTGCACTGGAGAAGTATGTATATTGTGCTGTTGTTGGGTGAAGTGCTCTATAGATGTCTATAAGGCCAAGTTGGTGGATTGTATTGTTCAGCTCTTCTGCATCTTTGTTGAGTTTCTTTCCAGTTGTTCTATCTTTCAAAGAAAGTAGTGTATTAAAGTCTCCCACTATGAC
>NW_006921845.1:107729-115433 GCF_000298275.1 Orycteropus afer afer | reverse complement strand
TTCTGTGACTACACAGTCTTTTCCCTCTTTTTGTTTGTAGTTGTCCTCACTTGCCAATTGATGTCTCTGGTTCCCTGTTTACAATCTTGAAAGCTGTGATGAACATGAGTGTGCATGTATCTGTTCCTGTCCTGGCTCTCACTGCTCTAGGATATATATCTAGTAATGGGATTGCTGGGTTAAATGGTATCTCCAATTCCTGCTTTCTAAGGAATTGCCATACTGCTTTCCACAGTGGTTGTATCACTTCGCACTCCTACCAGCAGTGTATCATTTTTCATTATTGCAAATTTCACTTTATTTTTCAAAGCAAGTTAAATAATTATTTACCTGAGAAAATGAGCAGTTTTTTTTTTTTTTTTTTTCTGGTACTATTACAAACTCCAGACAAATCATTTAAAAAAAAATTGTAGTGTTCTAATGTTATCTAAAGACTGACAGGTCCCTGCAGGAGATCCTGAATAGAATGGTAAAACAATGTGGAACAAAAGTCAAAATCATAAAAAAAAATGGCTGGGTTTCCTTGTCTGGGAGAGACTGGTGAGACCCGTGAAACTATGGCCCCTAGTTACTCTTTGTGTCTGGAATTGAACTCACTCCTGTGGCTCAAACTACTGAGTTATCATAACAGTGCTTTGAATGTTCAAGGATTAGTTGGTACTAAGACCCACTCTGATAGCACAGAAGCAAACAGACAAAAAAAGATATAATTCTGTATCTATATGTAATACTATCTGGTATTTATTTGCATGAACTATAGTTTTGAGATTGCAGAGTCTTTAACTTCTAACATAGAGCAAGATAGGGAGAGAGAACTAGAAATGCCTGAATGACATGACTTGCATCTGCTTTACACTGCATAAATACTTACCTCAAATTTCTTCTTTTCATCTTTCATAAAATTCCCAGAGGAAAATGTCAGCGGGAAATCATTCCACAGTGACCGAGTTCATCCTCACTGGGCTAACAGACAATCCAGAACTCCAGCTGCCCCTCTTTCTTTTCTTCCTAGCAATCTATGTGGTCACAGTGGTGGGGAACATAGGCATGATCACCCTGCTTGGGCTCAGTTCTTACCTCCACAACCCCATGTACTATTTTCTCAGCAGTTTATCCTTCATTGATCTCTGCCATTCCACTGTCATTACTCCCAAAATGCTGGTGAACTTTGTAGCAGAGAAGAAGACCATCTCCTACCCTGAATGCATGATTCAGCTCTTCTTCCTTATTTTTGTTATATCAGAATGTCATATGTTGGCTGTGATGGCATATGATCGCTATGTTGCCATCTGTAATCCATTGCTTTACAATATCACCATGTCTTATTAGGTGTGCTACTGGTTGGTAGTTGAGGTATATATGATGGGTTTGATAGGTGCCACTTCTCACACAGGATGCATGCTAAGAGTGGTTTTCTGCAAGGCTAACATAATCAACCATTTCTTCTGTGATCTTTTTCCACTACTGAAGCTCTCCTGCTCCAGCACTTATGTCAATGAAGTGGTAGTTTTGTGCTTCAGTGCATTTAATATTCTTCTACCAACCCTGGTTATCCTTGGCTCCTATGTCTTCATCATTGCCAGTATCCTGAAAATGCACTCAGCTGAGGGAAGGTCCAAAGCCTTTAGCACTTGCAGCTCCCACATTTCAGCTGTCACAATATTTTATGGTTCTTTAACATTTATGTACCTGCAACCATCAAATGTCAGCTCCATGAACCGAGGCAAAGTGTTATCTGTGTTTTATACTACTGTTGTGCCGATGCTGAACCCCATGATCTACAGTCTAAGGAATAAGGATGTCAAATATGCTCTGAAAAAAATTCTAGAAAGTAGAGTTCATAAGTAGAATCAATTTATATAATTTCCTACTAGATTCAAATATTTAGTTTGTTGAGATATATAATTCAGTTCATTCTTGAAGTTTGTGGGTTCATTGACACTTCCTTCCCCTATTTAACACATGAAATTTTAGACAAAATTTCCCTTTAAGCCACCTCTTTCTTCAAGCCTCTATGTACACTGACTGTATAGAGAGAAATACAGAGAATAAAATCCAAGGCTGTTTAGAATGACAGCAAATACAGTTTCACTTTTTAATAATACAATCAAAACAGGAACAATGGTGATAATGATAATGATGATGTGAGTGACATACATTATTGGGATTTTACAAAATTTCAAACCTTGTAACAAATATGTTTAAATTTATCACTTTATTTAATAATTAAAATATTTCTCAGGGGTAGTATTGTAACATTCCTCTTTCAAAGATGAAGAAATTGCATCTTACAGAGTTTGTATAACATGTTTGGAGTCTTAGAAAATAAGCAATTAAGCTTGGAAACAAACCTGAGAAGCTTGACTCCCAGATTCATGATTTTGGAAATAGAAGGGCTGTGTATGGACAGGTAGACAGCTCAGGGGCAGGAGTACATGGGAGGCAAGGACACAGGAAAGAGGTGGCTATGGGGAGGAAATGGGATGGGAGCTGTTACATTGTGGGAGATTGCAGTCAATGTCATGAGACAAAGTGTAAGTGAACTGCTGTATAGAGGATGAATTTGCTCTAAGCTTTCACCTAAATCACAATAAATAAGAAAGTAAGTAAATGAATAAATAAATAACCTTTCAGAGGAAAAAAAAAAGTAACAGCCTGAGGGCAACTGTCAACAATTCTTTTTAATTCAACACTGATCACAACATCACTATGCAATGAGGAAAGTGGAAAAACCATTTTGATGGAGAGTTTCTGTGGTAGTTAAGGTTATGTGTCAAGTTGGCTGGGCCTGGTTTTGAGTGGCTGGCCAGCTGGATGTAGTTATTTCCCATGATAAGACTGGTAATCAACTCTATGGTGGAATATACCGTGAGCACCTGAGTAGCTGTCTTAGGGATGTGTGCTGCTTCCAGGATGTAAGAAGCAGCTTTTAGAAAGGTCTCTGAGCTTTTTGGCACATCTGAATCCTCCATTTGGTCAATTCTTCTTCAGTGGCCTGACATTTTATCTGCCAATCTTGAGACTGTTTCTGGACTTGAACTAGTGGCCTGCTGTGTTGCTTCATAATCTTGGGACTGTGCCATTTTACTTTTCAGCCTCGAGTTTGTCAGCCTCAGCAGCTAACAGCTACCTAAGTTAAGACACGCTTTCAACTCCAGTGGTCTGGGAGCAAGAGACAGAGCTGAAGCCCAAAGTTGAGGGGTTTTCATCCATCCCCTAAAGCTGGCACTGTGAATGCGAATTTCTAATTTCCTAAGCTGTAAGAGAATAAATTCCTATAGAAAATAAAAATAAAAGATCCATGATTTTATTCAAAATGCTACTCAGATCAAAAGTAACTGTATAAGGTCTGTTGTTGTTATGTGCTGTCGAGTCAAACCCAACTCATAGCGACCCCTCCTTGAGTTTCCAAGGCAGTATCACTACGGAAGTAGGATTGCCCAACCTTCCTTCTGAGGAGTGGCTGGTGGGTTTGAACCGCCAGCCGTCTGGTTAGCAGGCAAGTGTCTTAGCCACTATGCTACCAGAGCTCCTGTATAAGGTCTAAGTGCACCCAAAGGAGTCTGCGTACACTAGGCATCAGTAGTTCCCTATATGTTTTATTATTGTCTTCTGAATATATTCCATTATAATTTCACTTTTTATGACACAATCAAAGTAATGAAAATCCTTCAGATCTGTGTAAGCAAAGCAAAATGGAGCATAACTAGAAACTTTTTCATTAATGCAACTCTGATTATTATAAATCATATCAACTATTTGTATAAAAGTAGCCCAAATAAAATTATTTTATCATTATATCATTAATGATGTGGTTGTTTATGATTCAACTTCTCATAGAGCATAAAAATCTGGCTACATTACATCACTTCCATGCTTTTCATTTTATTTTGTCTCATAATTTTTGAACAGTCACCCTTTCATATAAATTTTATCTTGAAAACATTTCTTCTCTCCCCTCATTTTATTGCTTTTCTGCTTCAGGGTATTATCATCTTCTAACTGTGACTTCATATGATAATTTAAATACTCAATTACCTCCTTATGTCTCTCCCCTATTCAAACAATCCTGCTCATTATTGACAGATCAAAATTCTGTGTATGGTCTTCTGCTTTACTCATTTATTAATCTGATGTAATGACTTGAATAATTTACCAATTATAGGAGAGACATATATATATTATGTCTTTAACACTCCTTAGCATTCTGCTTTCTATCATCCATTTATTCATTGTGGTAAGTCATTCATTCTTGAAGAACCCTTCTACAGTATTTATTATTTGACCTAATTCTCATCAACCATATATGTAAGAGAAATGGCCACAATTACAACAGTCTTAAGCCTGCTTCCTGGTCTCAAGCTCAATGCTGCAGGATGAAATATAAACAAATAAACTAGAAATGGACAAGAAAATATAATCCTGTTGTGTAGGCCCCTGAAGGACTAGGGCTTGATCTCATGTAGAAAATATAAGCTAAATGAAAAGAAAGGAATTATAAAAAATGATAGGAAAAGCCTGTGCAGATCAAAAAATGTATGTCTTATTTATGATAATACAATCAAGCTGCACACTGAACTCAAGACAATTTAGCAGGAAGCAAGGATAGTAGAGTAGGCAGAAGAAGGTACCTGAGCATCACTGTATTAGTATACTAATTCGTTCTCTGTTTTTCATAGGTTATTACAGCTTCTAAGTTTTTGAAGCAGGGAGGGACCATAGTTAGTGTACATGTTAGTAGTATCATATTTAAATTGTTATGGAAGATGGAAGGAAAGATAATGAGACTAAATTCAGGAGAATAGTCAGCAGTCAGTTTTGTTATTCCAAGAAATGTGTTACATATCTTTCTAGTGGAACTGGAAAGAAAGGATACTTTCAAGATATTTTTGAAAAGTTGTTGAGATTCTGGTAGCATAGTGCCTAAGGTATCTGACTGCTAATCAGAAGGCCTTCTGATTCCTCAGAAGGAAGGTTGGGCAATCTATTTCCATAGTAATACTGCCTCAGAAACCCAAGGAGGGGTTGCTGTGAGTCGGGTCCGATTCCAAGGCACATAACAACAACAACAAAAATGAGTTAAAGGTAAAGTAAAGGATGAGCAGAAATTTGTAGCTTAGGTTATTAAATAAATGAATGGTAGAACTCTTAAAATGGAGCTACTAAGTCTAAAAAAGAATTCACAGTAAACAATTGGATCTCTTGGTATTCTTTCTTTCTCTGTATCTGTCTGTATCTCTGTATCTCACTCTGTGTGTCTCAATTCTCTCCTCTCTCTCCCAAATATATATTTACTGTGCTACATGAGAGTAAATAAGCTGATAATCTGAAAAAATTGGAAGAATGGCTTTTTTGAGTCTCTGAGAACTTTTTATTATTGTACAACCATCCATGAAAAAGACCTGTTTATATGCTTCCTTTTTTTTTTTTAATTAAATCTTCCACTTATCTTTTTCTCTACTTTTAATCAGCACACTGAAGTAACAGTCAGCCATAGACTGCTTGCCTGTGTGGCAGCAAACCTGGCATGCATACTCTCCTTTGATATCTTAGAATCTTCAGCTGACTAGAATTCTAAAGCAAAAAGAAGTTTTCTAATGTCTTAGCATGGGAGAGAACTTGATTGAATTTGAAATAATTAAAATGGAAGAGAGTTAAAATATCATCTGATACTTTGATTCAAAACAAGTCATCCATTGGTAAACCCAGAGAGTATTAAAAACATACATAAATACTAAATCAAAATTTCCTTTTTAGCAAGTACTCCAGTTGATTCCTGTGCACATTAAAGATGGGCACACATTAAGGACAGGTAGGCATATTTCTAGATTCGAAAAAGTATTGATCTCTGGGCCCCAGACCTTGAGATTCTTGTTTTATATTTGGGGAAGCCTAAGTATATGGATTTTTAATAAAACTCTCTTGATGGTTTAAAATATAGAGTCAGAATTGAGAAACACTAATGCAACTCAATATTACTGGAAATGTTTATGAATAACAGTTAAACATTGTCTGATACAGTGCTAGAAGATGAGCCCCTCAGTTTGGAAAGCACTCAAAATATGACTGGGAAAGAACTGCCTGCTCAAAACAGAGTTGATATTAATGGTATGGACGGCATAAAGCTTTTGGAATTTTCATTTGTTGATGGAGATACAACTCAACATGGGAAGAAACAGCTTCAAACATTCATTAATAATCAGAATGTGGAATGCATGAAATATGAATCTAGGAAATTTGGAAGTTGTCAAAAATGAAATATAACACATGAAAATCAGTATCCTAGGCATTAGTGGCTAAGCTCTGGTAGCATAGTGGCTAAAGCACTTGACTGCTAACCAGAAGGCTGGCTGTTCAAACCCACTAGCCACTCCTCGGAAGGAAGGTTGGGCAATCCTACTTCCATAGTGATACTGCCTCGGAAACCCAAGGAGGGGTCGCTATGAGTTGGGGCCGACTCGACGGCACATAACAACAACAACAACAACAGGCATTAGTGAGCTGAAATGGACTGATAATGGCCATTTTGAATCACACAGTCATATGATGTACTGTGTTCAACAAATTTCAGGAGAATAGGGTCACATTCATCCTCCAAAAGAAAGTTTCAAGATCTCTCCTGAAGTACAATGCTATCAGTGATAGGATAACATCCATACAAGGAAGACCAGTTAATACTGTTATTATGCAAATTTATACATCAATCACTAAATCCAAAGATGAAGAAATTGAAGATTTTTATCAACTTTTGCAATATAAAATTGACCAAACATACAGCCATGATGTATTGGTAATTGCTAGTGATTGGAATGTGAAAGTTGAAAACATAGAAGAAGCATCCTAGCTTTGGTGATAGAAATGATGCCAGAGATCAACAAAGAAGGACAAAGATTGTATGAGTCCACTATTGTAAAAGGTCAGGAAATATTTATATATGGAAGGAAATTTTCTTTGTTGGTTACCATGGATGGGAAGGGAGGAAAGGGAAAATTACTAGATAGGCAAGGCATAACTTAATTACTTGAATATCAAATGAGACTTGAAAAAGAACAATATTTGTCCAAATAACAGAGGGATACAGGGTTGGTAAGACTATTTCATTCAAAAGGAAGAAAAAAATTTAAAAAAAAAGACAATCCTCTAGGAAAATGAGACATATTCTGGAAACTGAAAGGAACCAAACGTGAACTACATCTGGAGAAGGCTAAAAGGTATCATGAATATTCACACTTTATCTTAAGAGCAATGAAGTAAATTATTTCTATGATGTTCCTGAGATTGAATCATCACCTAGTTTCTGGTTGAGTTTATCCAAGTACTAGATATATGTGAGTACTAGGTATAGGTAAGGAGAGACAACGCAGGGACGCCAGAGTAGCAGGCTGGAAGAGCAGGGAAGGGGATAAAAGCCTTGATCCCCAGGCTCACAGGTGAGCAGAGACAATGCAGGGACGCCAGAGTAGCAGGCCAGAAGAGCAGGGAAGGGAATGAAAGCCTTGAACCTGGACAGAAGAGCAATCAGCCGAAGGGATTAGGTGAGGAGGGGAAACTCAGGCCATCCAGAGTAGCAGGCCGGAAAAGCAGGAGAAAGGGGATAAAAGCCTTGAACCCAGACAGAAGAGCAGTCAGCCCCAGGGTTACAGGTGAGGAGTGACAATGCAGGGACGCCAGAGTAGCAGGCCGGAAGAGCAGGAGAAAGGGGAT